>NC_051225.1:40075957-40080957 GCF_015220715.1 Pygocentrus nattereri
CACTACACCCAAAATAAAACAAATCTCAACCAAAATCACTACACCCAACATCACCACACCCAAAATAAAACAAATCTCAACCAAAATCACTACACCCAACATCACTACACCCAACATCACTAAACCCAAAATCACTAAACCCAAAATCACTACACCCAACATCACTACACCCAAATAAAACAAATCTCAACCAAAATCACTACACCCAAAAATCTCAACCCAAAATCATAGTAAAAATAATTACACTCAAAATCTTTACACCTAAAATAATGACATCTTCAGTTACTTCACTGTAAAGCACTAGACAAAAAAGTTCTATATTCACTGTTCATTCAATTATTAGTGCATCACTGAGTAGTGTGTCATCTCTGTCTTTAGTGGTCGGGACTTTCTGTTGAGTGCCATATCGTTAAGAACAGAGCCTGACTCGTTAGAAGTTGAGCCTTTGGGCATGCTTGTCACGATATACTGTAACATCTCACACACACACACACACACACACACACACACACACACACTCTCAGCACTGTAAAGAATCTCAGCAGGTGTTTACACAGCACTTCAGTGTTTGTACACACACACCTGAGTCAAACACACCGTCTGTGTTCCAGCAACCTGTCAGCAGTTCTCCATCAGCTGCTTCTGCTTTCATCTATGTCTATTCACTTTATTACCTGAAAGCTTTAAGCAACCTTAAAGGAATTTCCTAAAAAGCCCCTATCCCTGCTTCACTGTAATTACAGGGCTAATGCAGCGAGTCACAGAAGCACTCCGTTTCCCAAAGGCCCGAAGGCCTGCACCTTCAAACTCCATTACCACACACAAACAGTCCCGCTCGATACCGCCAGCTGAAAATAACAGTCCACTTAAAGGTAATTATATTAGAAAATGCAGCGAGGTGACTGAGAGGTCAGCTGAGAGAAGAGCAGTCAGTGCTGAAATGAGAGATGCTATCACTGGTGAAGCAACAATGGCAAATTGGTTGAACTGGATTCGGTATTTTGGGGTCCTTTAAGTGTTTTCTTGTGAAACCAGTACGGCTCTCTCTCTCTCTCTCTCTCTCTCTCTCTCTCTCTCTCTCTCTCTCTTTCTCACTCTCACACACACACACACACAGTAAACAAACATTAAAGCAGAACATTAAAGCTTTCTTGCTGAAGAACCATTAGGATTAAAACCTGATTTTTGCTTTCTAACGGGAATTGGCTAAATCATTACCATCATAGACCGCTTGATTCCTGTAGGACATCTTAAGGTCCCATTGAGAAACCATCAAATTCATGTGTAGTCAGAACACCTGTTAAGCCATTAGAGTCCTTAACTGATTTGCTTTTATTGTTGACAATCCTGCACAATCTGCAAAATGCTCTCATTAAAACAAAATATATAATTATTATTGTGAGCAACATATATTAACAGCATTAAAATGTAACACCTTACATGGCCAGGGCCCACCTACGGCCCAATGTCTACACACTTCTATAAACTAAGAATAGCTCAACCAGTTTGCACTGAAGTTCCTGTACTTACGGAATAATTGTCCAACCCCATTTCCAAAAAATTTGGGACATTGTGCAAACTGCAGATAAAACCAAAATACAATGACGTGCTAAGTGTGCCCTGTGGTCAGACAATTCAACATTGGAAATTCTTTTCAGAAAACATGGACACTGCATCCTCCAGGCTAAAGAGCACTCAGCTAGTTATCATTTGCTGCCGTCCAGACGACATCTTTTTCAGGGAAGGTCTTTCTTATTTCAGCAAGACGATGTCAAACCATATTCTGCACTTATTATAACAGCATGGCTCCATATTAAAAGAGTCTGGGTGCTAAACTGACCTGCCTGCAGTCCAGATCCAACACCACTGAAAACTTTTGGAGCATTATGAAATGAAAAATATGACCAAAGAGACCCCGAACTGTGGAGCAACTGAAGTCCTATATCAACAAGAATGAGAAAACATTTCACTTTCAAAACTACAGCAGTGTCTCCTCAGTTCCCAAACGCTTGGTAAACACGCCCCTGTCCCAAATTTTTTGGAACGTGTTGTTGGCATCAAATTTAACATGGGCAAATATGTTTCATAAAACAATTAAATTTTTCTGTCTCAACATTTGATATGTTGTCTTTGTACTACTTCCTTTTAAAATATGGTTTATATGATTTGCACATCATAGCATTGAATTTTTAGGTAGATTCTACACAGTGGGACGTTAGGAAGCAGGTTAATCTGTGATCAAATTGATAGTTTGCTCAAAAAAAACTAATTTACACAATTTTCCTCCTTAACTCAAATGTTGTCAATCAGTCTATGGAGTGACAGAACCATCATCATCAAGTCTATTAGAGATACTGACCACCTCCACATACTTTATGGGTAATGAGTGATGATTTAGGCATTCAGTTAGCACCACTCTAATTGGTGCAGTACAATCTTACTTGTTAGCTACAGTAGCCACATGGCTCCAGTTCTAAAACTAAAATACCAAACATGTCACAAACTGCATTTGGTGTCAGCAAGGAAACACTGTGAGTTGTGACCAAACCATCCCAAAAACAAAATTTACTGCTAACCCTGGTGCTAATTTCAATCCTAATCTTAAGATTTTCCAGCTGCTTAGTTAACCTTAAATTGCTGAAAAGACTTTTTATTACACCTCCTTCAGGAACCTGAGAAGAGTTCAGAATTCCTGCCTGCAAATCGAGCTGAGCAGTGTGGTGTTCCTCCAGGCTCTATTTTAGGCCCATCCAGGTTTCTGCTTTAGACCCCCCTGCAGCCCCCCGCTCACCGTTTTATAATGACCGCAGGACAGCCTGCTGTTTCCTCTCCGCGGCACGCACATCTGCACGAGCGCCATGACCGTGTTTCTCAGGTGAGAGGAGCTCAGGTAACTTCAATGAAAGAACATGCAAGTCTTTCAGATGCAGTCCAGAGTGTCAGCTAACCACAACAGCTCTGAGGAGACGAGGTGGCAGAGTGATAATTTTAGCCTTGAAACATCTTCTGGAAGATCCTTTACGCAATATATCTCTCCTCAACTCTCCCTCTATTTCAGATACTTCTGGACTTTAATAGTTTCTCGTTGCATCTGCAGGATTTCGTCCTCCAAAACACAATCCTAGACCTTTTCTGGCCATTTTATGTCCCTCTGCTTTCTTCTCCAAACATTCAGAGTCCTGCACGTCAACCAGCCTCGACAGCTCAGCAAACACAGATAAGTTTAGCCTTGAAACATCTTCTGGGTCATCTCCACAACCCCCTCTCTCAAGTTCAGATGCTGGAGATATTTCAAATGCTTCACTGCTTGGTCTGCTGTCATTCCTTTATTCATTTCTTCATTGTTCCCACAGGGTTTGTCCTCCAAAGATCTTCCAAGACTTTGTCTTCCCCTTATTTGTTTCTCTTATTGTCTCTTTTTCCCTCTTTAAGAATTGAAATCTCAGTGAATATCAAACATACAGACAGATTCAAGAACGTCAACAAGCCAGGACAGCTCAGCAGACAGGACAAGGTGACATGGTGATAATTTTAGCACTGAAACATCTCCTGGAACATCTTTAGTGCAGTATCTCTCTCTCTCTCTCTCTCTCTCTCTCTCTGCTACACTCTTCCCATTTCAAATGCTGGAGACTTTGGGTTCTTGGTTTTTGTCCTCCAAAGACATTCTTGGCCTTCTTCTTCTCTTTGTTTCTCCCTCTCCCTCCAGTTCTCTCTCTTTGCTCTCAACACACCAACAATTCAGAGTCACAAGAGTCAAATCAGCCACATCAGCTCATTGGAAAAGAAGGTTCAGATCATTTTAGCTTTAACACATCTTCTGGAACGTACTTGGTGCAAAAAGCTAAGGTGCCCATACAAGTTCTCATTAGTTCTTAAGCTGTTGGAGGATCAGTGCTACCCCCCCACCCCCACCCCCCCCAGGTGAGGATCTTCTCCTTGTGTTTGCCACATCTCACTGTAAAATCCTCTCTCTCTTTCTCTCTTTTTAGAGATGATATCTACCACAATACCAACAGGCAGTTTCATGTCTGAGCTGAGCTCCAACCCCCAGCCTCCAGATTCTCTGACTAACACCCTATAGCCAACTAAGCATGGCCCCGAACAAGAGCACACAAAACAAACAAAACAGACTCCCACACTCAGTCAAACACAAAGACTCACAAACACCTGCATTCAGCTGGGCTCACACAGGTTTACTAACATATCACACACAGAGAGAGAGAGAGAGAGAGAGAGAGAGAGAGAGAGAGAGAGAGAGAGAGAGAGAGGGAGAGAGAAATGTACATATCATCACTTTATTCATTAGTAATAACAATGATAATGATAACACTAATATTGTAAGTCTAACAAAATAATATGGCAAGAGAATGAGAAAGAAGAGAGAGAGTGATAGAGAGGGACAGAGACAGAGAGATAAATTAGAGAGGGAGAAAGAAGAGAGAGAGAGAGAGAGAGAGAGGGGAGAGAGAGGGGAATCCCCTAAGGGATCAGAGACACTCTAACATACCTGTATTTAAGTGCTAATATCAGAACAGATGAGAGAACATTCACCAACACTGAACCTGAAAATGAACTCCTACCGAAACATTACATAACCTCATACAGCCGTACAAACCTTATACAGCTTTACATAACCTCATACAGCCGTACAAACCTTATACAGCTTTACATAACCTCATACAGCCATACAAACCTTATACAGCTTTACATAACCTCATACAGCCGTACAAACCTTATACAGCTTTACATAACCTCATACAGCCGTACAAACCTTATACAGCTTTACATAACCTCATACAGCCATACAAACCTTATACAGCTTTACATAACCTCATACAGCCGTACAAACCTTATACAGCTTTACATAACCTCATACAGCCATACAAACCTTATACAGCTTTACATAACCTCATACAGCCATACAAACCTTATACAGCTTTACATAACCTCATACAGCCATACAAACCTTATACAGCTTTACATAACCTCATACAGCC
>NC_051225.1:40083457-40100957 GCF_015220715.1 Pygocentrus nattereri
CTACACACTGTCTTCTACAACTACACACTATCTTATACAGCCATACACTGTCTTATAGAGCCACACATAATCTTATACAACTATTCACAGCCTTATATAGATGTACAAAGTCTTATACAAACATTATTCATAGTTTTATACAGCTATACAGTCTTATACATCCATACACAGTCTTATACAGCCACACACAGTCTTATACAGCTATACAGTCTTATACAGCCACACACAGTCTTATACAGCCACACATAATCTTATACAGCTATACAGTCTTATATCGATGTACAAAGTCTTAGACAAACATTCCTAGTTCTATACAGCTATACACAATCATACAGCCATACACAAGTAATCATGGATCAGATATCTGAGTAACATTGCTAAACGTAGGTTGGTTTTTGCTCTTTCATGTTGTAACGAGGGCAGTAATGTGTAGCCCAGGTCTGCTTTTTGACTCTGTAACTACTTTGTCATGACAAGGAGAGAGATTCAGAACCCTAATTTGCTTAGGCTTCACCCAGAAATGCCAAAGTTGCTTTGGCAATGATTAATGAATGAAATTTGCTTCAATAGCTCAAATAAATGTTAACTGTAGTCATTCCTTTTCTACAATGTCCATTAACAATCTGTGGACCACTCACTTCAATTCTGAAGCAGTTCAAACGGGATCATGACATTCATGTGTGTGAACAACAGCATCCCGTTTTACCTTGGTTTGAAGAGCAAGGCCTTTTAGCTGCAGCTAAACTCCATCGTTTAGGCTCAAGGGTGAACGCTTTAGATTCCATTAGACTGAAACGGAATTCCACAGCCACAAAAAGATGAAGACTACTCTTGCAGTTTTAGAAAACATGACCATAAAAACCCTGGAAACACTCCACTGAATTAACAGAGCCTGATAAAGTCATATAATCTCATGTATTTATAACAGTTAGGTATAGAAAGAGGAAGATAAATGCACAGTTTGACAATATGCTATCATTATTATGTTAAATCCATCACAATAATCTTTCCTAAATAAATGATGGTACGATCAGTGATTCTAGACCACTGAGCAACGGCATGGATCATAAAAAAGACAGATATTAATCATTACAGCGAGTTCAAGTGTAATCATGTTATAAAGCCATTTTCACTCTCCAAATCTCATTTTCCACTAATTCGGTAGAATCACTGTAGAATTACCACGGCTGCAGTCAGAATAGCTTTACTGACTGAGTGCACTGGCATGTACAAGGTGTCTGAGGTAAAACTGGTGCCCATGTAAATCTACAGAATAAACGCATAACTACAACAAACGCATAACTACAACAGCCACAATACAACACAAGCCGTAGAACGCTCTCTCTCTTCTCCATCTGTGCTGTGTGAGCTGTGACTAGGGCGGTGCTGATGCAGTCTCAGTGTCAAGTGTAGAAAAACTCTCTGCTGGAGTGTTATGTGTAATCTAATAAAGACCACATGCACCCCAGATGCCTCCCTCACTCCGTCCCAGGGTAGCCCCCAAAATTCAATTACACACCTTCAGATCTACACTCGTCTGCTTTCGCTTAACTAAATGTCCCCCTTCTGCACCCAAACTTTTCAACCCCCCGGCCTAATCCCATCTGCAGTGACACAGCGTTTGTGCTAGTGTGAACTCCACACAACCTTGCAGGTGGGAAAACAATATATACACGGAAATGGGTGTAGTGTAACCATAGAAATGCGTGTAGTGTAACCATGGAAATTGGTATGGAAATGAGTGTAGTGTAACCATAGAAATGCGTGTAGTGTAACAATGGAAATAGGCGTAATATAAACATGAAAATTGGAGTAGTGTACCTATGGAAAGGGGTGCAATGTAACTATGGAAATGGGTGCAGTGTAACTATGGAAATGAGTGTAGCGTAACCATGGAAATGGGTGTAGTGTAACTATGGAAATAGGTGTAGTATATCCATGGAAGTGGGTGTAGTGTAACCATAGAAATTGGTGTCATGTAACCGTGGAAATGGGTGTAGAATATATGCATGGAAGTGGGTGTAGTGTAACCATGGAAATGGGCGTCATGTAACCATGGAAGTGGGTGTAGTGTAACCATGGAAATGAGTGTAGCATAATCATGGAAGTGGGTGTGGCTTAACTATAGAAATGAGTGTGGTGTAACCGTGAAAGTGGCAGTAGTGTAACCAGGGCAACTGGCATAGCATGAGCAAGGAAATGGGTGTAGCTTAATTATATGAACGGCTCTAACTATGGAAATGTAGCATAATTACTGAAATGGATGTTATGGAGTCATTCACCACACCTTGTAGCCTTGTAGTGTAATAGTGTATCCATGAAAACAGGTGTAGCTTGACCATGAAAATAGCTGCAGCGTAACTAGATTTAGTAGATTTTTTTATTAATTATCCATCTTATAATTCTGTTTCTACCTGGATTATGACAGCTGGGCAGGAAAAGTAGGCCTGCCATATTTCTGCACACTGGACTCAGCGGAGGATCAAATGGACAGAACTAAAAGGAGACAGCACTGATTTAAGGTCCTCATAATGCTCTCCTAATCACAGCTTCTGCTTCAGGTTACTGCTGGACATGCACTACACAGATGACCAGAGTGGGAGAATGAATGGAGGGATGATTGGAAGCGAAGAAAGAGCGCTGGACACAGGCAGCATCGAAGCAGTAATTGTTCATGGTCATTGACCCTTTCTGAAATGGACATTCTTGGTTGAGACAGTCAATCAATACAAACCAAACTTCAAACATCCATTTCAAATGTCCTGCTTTAGTGACAAAAACCAACACATTTACCTAGAGCCACTTTTCAGCCTAGTGCAGTTTAGCCCCGCCCATTCACATTGACGTTATAAGATAGAAGTATTTCAGCCTGGACGGCTTTTATAATGAGGCACGATGCAATTTACGTATATTAGTCTTGAAGGGACAGTTAGAAAAACAGCCAGGTTTATGGTCATGTAACAGTCATGTGGGGGCCCAACAAAGCGTCTTATCCAGCAGTATTGAACATGATCCATATCTGGGACAGCCATTGTTCAGGGTTATGAAAGGAGAAAGGCGGAGACAGTCTCGCCGCCTCACTCTGAAACACTGGACAGATGGACAATGGGAAATCAATAACCATTCACACTGTTACTTCTGTCCTAGCATGTGGACGGACAGCGGGTACCATGCTTCAGGAGCTATTAATAGCTATTATATTTCACTTGGCAGGTTAACAGAAAATGCAGAGAGGAGAAAGGAGGGCAAGAGTTTGTCTTTCCCAGTCCTATCTCTCACCACTCTCTCGCTTTTTACTCCTCACTGCTGTTTCTGTTCATATAACTTGACCGATTTCTGTTTAGGCATCACTGACTGACCGACTGACCGACTGACCGACTGACCGACTGACTGCTGGCATCACCTGAGACAAGCAGCAGGTGGCGATCATTAATTGTCGCTCTCTTCAAACTCTAACAATGTAAAAGCTGTTACACACCAAACACAACTTATTTGTGCAATTAATTGTCAGTAATAAATGTAGTGCGATCATGTGCACATCAAACGATGTGTTCCATTCAGCTAATTATAGCTCTACCTGATGAAGTAACACATGACTTTCTGCTCCTTTAAAGAACAACACAAAAGCCTCTGGGTGAGCGCAGGTACTAGTTCTGATGTGCATTCATGTTTGAAAATGAGGGGTCACAATTTTTAGGAATTTCTTTTTGCAATTATATGACTTTTTAAAAAGATTCTTTGTTATAATGCCAGGCTGGTACTGTCAGAGTAAGAGTTGTTTATTTGTATTTAGGATACAAAATCTATTCACAGAGTACCTCATCTTACAGGCCAGCGTGTGGATGAACATCCGGGCTAATTTGAGAGTTGTTTCTGGACTGCGACACTAAATGAAATGATTATATGAACTGAATCAAATTATTTGAATACTCTGGAAAAGAATGCCTACTGCTGATCCCTACTGGAGAAGAAAACAGCAGACAGACCTTTATCCAGATCACCCAGAACGCAGATACATAAACCGGTTCGGCTGGATGTCGACCCGAATGCTACTCTTTAATATTCAGAGCTGAGCTAGGAGCTTAATAAATCTTCCAGAACGTCTCCATGTGGTTTCTGCTCCCTTGAGTTTGTCTTGACCCCCAAATCTTAATTACCCTGAAGTACGACCCCGAGCAAGCTGCCCTCGCCCCTCCCACCTGTGATCAGATTTCCACCAGGTTAAATTAGCCGTGGCCGGTCGGCACGCAACTGCTGACAGAGTCTTTCTTCACTGCATCAAACGGTCAGAATAAGAACAATAAGAATAGCTCAGTGAGAAAAGACAAGGGAGCTGAAAATGTGCTAATGTGCCAAGACTAAAAGCAAAGGCGCCATAACTTTTTATCTTCAGGGTTTGGAGCCAAGTGCTAAAAAGCTGAGGGACAAAAAGATGAAATGTTATGCAAATAAAGACGTTATTCAAATTGTGTTGTCTCAAAATGTAATAACATTGCACAGCCCCACTGAAAAAAACAGCACAGACCAGCACAAAGTCCACGCTGTCTGTGTGGACTGATGCTGGTTTAGGTGGTCACACAGCATCAACTTCCAAAACACAACATATGCTGGTTTTGCTGCTGACTGGCTATGCACGTCGTTCCAGCAGGGACAGTATTACACTATTACACATATCCCTGCTGTCGGAAGGAAACCTCGTATCTCCATTTTTGTCGTTTTTCAGTTTTTGACATAATTTGAAAATGCCTGTTGTCTTTTACATTGTGTGTAAATTTCATGATCAATGGATGAAAAGAAACGACCGAAAATGACTCGGAAAACATTCTGGTTCCATTGACTTACATTAAAATGAAAGCAGGTTTTTTCCTTCTCCTGTAAAGTTACTGTTTTGGAGATATGAGGTTTTCTTCCGACAACAGCAATATTCCGTCGCCATTATTTTTCAACAACACAATGAAAAGGTGAATAAACATGTAATAGGGTATATATAGCATAAGAGTGTGTTTGTTCCGATTTTTCCTCTTACATCAGCCAAAATGTGTTTGGTGTCTGAAGTTTGCTTCTATAGTTTTACTGCTGGAGCTGCGGGGCTGGTGTAGTTAACAACTGGGGCAGTCGTGGTTCGATCTCCAGCGCCGTCAGTACATGACTGAGGTGTCCTTGAGCAAGACACCTAACCCCCGGGCACCGTGGACAGGGCTGCCCACCGCTCCGGGCAAGTGTGCTCACTGCCCCCTAGTGTGTGTGTTCACTAGAGTGCATGTGGTGTTTCACTGCAGGGATGGGTTAAATGCGGAGGTGAAATTTCCCCGTTGAGGGACTAATAAGGGTCACTTAACTTAAGTAATGGAAGCTCATACCCACCCTCAAACCATGCGGAGCTGTTCAGCACCTCTAACAGACTTGATTATATGGTTTCTGTCACTGTATAACTGATACCCATAATCATGGACTAAAGCTATGCTAACATGCTTTGGACCACATTTACAGATAAAAGTGAATCCTACAGTGACAAAAATCTCAGTCAGGTTTGATCAGTTCACTTCACAGGAGTAACTACACCAAAGCTGTCATTTTAGAAACGGGTCAGTGACCTCGAGCGCCGAGCCTGAACCGGACTGTATGTGCGGGGTACAGAGAGCGCGGCGTGGATGTCGGCTTCTCCACTAAATCATAATCACTCTTATTGATTGAACTGCCAATAAACAATAGTTCATACGGCCATAAAAGCCCATAGCCCATATTCCAGATGAGCTGCCTGATGAGGTCACTCTAATTTAGTCAAATGAACAGATGGACCGCTGCATCTGAATGTCCATGTCTAATGTCCAGACAGAGGCTTCACAAAGCATGGAAATGCTTATTATGCTAGCCTTAGATGCATTTCACATACATTCACACATCATACAGTTAGGAATTCGTTGCTTTTCAAAAGATTTTGATTCTCTTTGAAATGTAATGTAATATAATTTAGTATAAAATCATGTAAAGTAACTTGATATTATATGATATGATGTAATGTGAAATGTAACATGCAATGCAATACGTCATGTAACGTAATTTTAACAATCTAATGGAATATGTAATCTATAATCTGTAGTGTAGTGGGTAGCACCTCTGCCTTCTACGCTGGAGACTGGGGTTCAATCCCCGCCTGGACGAGCTCCCTACACTATACCAATAAGAGTCCTTGGGCAAGACTCCCAACACCGCCTTCGCCTCCCTGTGTAAAATGATCAAATCGTAAGTCGCTCTGGATAAGAGCGTCAGCCAAATGCCGTAAATGTAATTAATGGAACATGCATTGTTATGTAGGTTTTACATAATATTACGTCATGTAATATGTAACATAACAATGTAATTTAATATAATTAGGAGTCAACAGTAGTGCTAAGGTAACGTAAAGGTAATTAATAACACCACTTTCCTTTCATCAGCACTGCTAACTCATCCTCCTAGTTTGACCCTTCGCCCCTGTCCTTACTATTGCAGCTGTTCTTCTTTTCAATCTTTTAAAGAAAAACCTTCAGCTCTTCAGACATTTGCAGGAGAACCAACAACAGCAGCAGCTTGGTGGAGCTCCAGTTCCCCTCGAGATCCTCCACTGTAACAAGAACCCATGAGCTAAATGTGAACAGAGAATGTATTGCATGTGGTCCTATACAGAACCTTTCTAAAGGTGGTTCTATATAGCATCAGACATGGTTCTGCTGTTGTTACAAGCTTGGCACCGTAACAGCAGCAGAACCCTTTTTGTGGTGCTATGTGGAACACATTCTCCTTTTTTAAGTGTACTCTCATTGACTGCCTGCAGACACCGCTGCTCTCGCTGGATGTTGGTGATAAAGATTGGAAACTGATCACATGATCTTCGCGTTCAGGTTCTGAGCTCAAAATAAAATTACTGACGTACAGAAAGTAATAAATACATTCTGATGAAGTCGCTCATGCAGCTGGAACACAGCGCAGCGCTTCTTATGTAAGTGCCACATATCAAACAGTCTGATTTCCTTTCTATGCTGCCTCTAGAAGCTTCAAACAGGCAAAGCAATATGAGGGCTTTTATTGCCAAAAGGCCAAAGTAATTCCCTCTAACACACGTACACATGACCCTACACCCGTCCAGCCCAGCGCTCTTCCTGCTGCGCTCCAGATGTAATACATAATTAAACAGCACCTTATCAGCCCATCTCCAGACACGCAGCAAACCCAATAAAGCGCGCGGCCTGTGTGGCTTTGAGGGACTCCAGATAAGCTCTGGTTGGCAGCTGCCTTATAACACTCTTCTTCACTTATTTCCATTAAATCTATTCCATCAGTCTTCCTTAATTGCTGGTTATTAGCTAATGCTAATTCTGCTACTTATACACTAATGCCAATTTCTTAATTAGCTCTCTGTGTTTTCTTAGATTACTCCTTCAGTGTGGTCCAATAAGTACCACTAAGTAACTGAACCCACTGCCGTGACTGATTGAAACCGACAGGCAACATAAAACACAAAATATAACAAAAATACAGAGCAAACAGTAATTCTCTGCAATCCCAACATCAGCCTGCTGTTAGCAATGACTTTCACACTTAAATGTGATGAATATTCAAATCTAGTTATTTAATAACTCAAAGCTAAAGGTTTGCAGGTCGTTATTTTCTTTATTAAATAGACTCTGTAGCTCTATAATGGCCAAATCCCAAAATAAACAGATTACAAATTAGAAAATAAACCACATATGGACGAACAAAATTATGATAAAATATACACACACCGGCCACTTTATTAGGTAGACCCTAATTGGACCCCGAAGTTGGACCCCCTCTTTCACCTTCAGAACTGTCTTAATTCTTTGTGGCAGACTTTCAACAAGGTGTTGGAAACGTTCCTCAGAGATTCTGGTTGGTTATTTGAGTTCCTGTTGCCTTTCTATCATCTGGAACCAGTCTGCCCATTCTCCTCTGACCTCTCACATCAACAAGGCATTTTCGTCCACACAACTGACCGCTCACTGGATATTTCCTCTTTTTCTGACCGTTCTCTGTAAACCCTAGAGATGGTCGTGTGTGAAAATCCCAGTAGATCAGCAGTTTCTGAAATACTCAGACCAGCCCGTCTGGCACCAACAACCACGCCACGTTCAAAGCCCCTTAAATCCCCTTTCTTCCCCGTTCTGATGCTCGGTCTGCACTTCAGAAGGTTGTCTTGACCACCTCTACAGGCCTAAATGCAGTGAGCTGCAGCCGTGTGATTGGCTGATCAGCTATTTGTGTTAACAAGCAACTGAACAACTGTACCTAATAAAGTGGCCGGTGAGTGTATGTGCAAATATTAGCAAACAAGCAAAAACATGCACAGGTGCTAAACTGGAAAAGTGTATAATTGGACAACTAAAGACATGTACAAAACACACACACACACACACACACACACACACACACACACACACACACACAGAACATCCAAACAGCAGCTGTCATTTTGGTGAAATAGGAAAAAAAACATCATAACAATGAGAATAAAAACTGCCTTTATAAATAAAACCGCCTGAGTACTTTAAGTCTGTTTACCAGTTTCATGCTGATGTTGTTCTGCTCCCAGCGCCACAGCATCACACTCATCTTCCTCACCGCACCTGACTCAGCTCCACACACACTGCAGCACAGAGCAGCGTACACACACATCCCATCAGACGAGAGCGAGAGAGAGACAGAGAGAGAGAGAGAGAGACTGATCCTCCCTCAGTGTGTTGGTCTCTGACAGCTGCTTCACTCGCCCTCTCCCCCCAGCCTCTCCAAAACCCTCTCCCCCCAAACCACACACACACACACACACACACACACACACACACACACCAGCTGGAGGCTGCGTCACAGTTAGATGGGGGAATCCCTCTCTGTCTTCTCTCCTTCTCTCGTCACTCCTCTATTTCTCTCCCTCCCATTTCTTCCTCTTGTCACTCTCTATCTTTCTCACCTTTACTTATCACTCTCTCAAACTCTATCTCCTTACTTCTTCTCTCTCTTCTCTCTCTCTCCCCCTTTCTTTTCTCCCTCACATTCTCTCTTTTCTTCTCTCTCTTCTCTCTCTCTCCCTTTCTTTTCTCCCTCACATTCTCTCTTTTCTTCTCTCTCTCTCCCCCTTTCTTTTCTCCCTCACATTCTCTCTTTTCTTCTCTCTCTCTCCCCCTTTCTTTTCTCCCTCACATTCTCTCTTTTCTTCTCTCTCTCTCCCCCTTTCTTTTCTCCCTCACATTCTCTCTTTTCTTCTCTCTTCTCTCTCTCCCCCTCTTTCATCCTCTCGCCAACATTTTCTTTCTTCTCTCCACATTCTCTCCCTTTTGCTTTTCTCTCTTCCCTTTCCTTCTTTATCTTCCTCTTTCTCTGTCCCCTCTTTTCTCTCTCACATTCTCTCTGTCTCTCTTTTCTTCTCCTTCTCCTTCTCTCTCTCTCTCTCTCTCTCTCTCATTCAGCTCCTACAGGCTCCACTAGTCAAGCCTGAAGAGACCAAAGGGGCCAAAGCTGCCTCAACCCCGTGATCCGTTTAACTAAAATCCAACAAACTCACAGAGACGCTGCAGACCTCGGCAGTACTGTGGCTACAGGGCTAAAGTAGCTAATAGGTTCAGGAAGCTTATAATGACCAATTAGCCTCACACATAAATTAATACATATTATTATAATAATCCGTCTCACCTTTTACATTCAGCAACAAGATACTCTTCACTCCGGTGGTCCTAATTTCCCTGAAGTGGTCAAAGATACACTACACCTGATCTTAACCGTGTGGCATTTCAAACTTATTAAAAATCATTTAAAATGAACATCTTTCATATTTAGGCAATCACGTTTCATTAGGTTGAATATATATTTTACACCACCATAGCTAAGAAACAGAGTGTGTTTGTAGGTGGAGCCTGGACAGATAAAGCTCCACAGGCAGCTACTGTTCTCAGCTACTATACGATTTTATTAAGTGTTTTTTATATACACAATGAATGTAAAACGTTTTAAAATATACACCCAGAACCAAAAAGTACCAACAAATCCTCAACTGAACCAGAAAAGTATCTGAATGACACCAATGATCACAAACCAACAGTACACACACACACACACACACACACACACACACACACACATGTATGCATACATACACAACAAAAAAGCTCCATGTTGTACAGCTGCTACTGAATCAGTGCCTCCACTATATCACCCCTTATACACGTCACTTTATACATCACCAGTATTAAGATGTACACCTTCTACCTCACACTCATGTTGCTGTGTTTGATGCTGCTGTTATTTACACCAACTTCTCGGGAGTTAACTGGGACCTTGAGTTACACTACTTAGTTCCACCTCGTGCACCACATGTGATGTGAATGACAATAAAGCCCTTATCTTATCTTACTGTTGTTAGGTATTTATATATAGCTACCAGATATACAATGCGGTTTGTTTAAGATTGTGACCCTTATTAGTCCCACAACCGGGAAATTCCACCTCCGCATTTAACCCATCTGTGCAGTGAAACACCACATACACACTAGTGAGCGCACACACACACTAGGGGGCAGTGAGCACACTTGCCCGGAGCGGTGGGCAGCCCTATCCACGGCGCCCGGGGAGCAGTTGGGGGTTAGGTGTCTTGCTCCAGGACACCTCAGTCATGTGCTGTCGGCTCTGGGGATCGAACCGGCGACCTTCCGGTCACAAGGCTGGTTCCCTAACCTCCAGCCCACGACTGCCCCCAAGAGTCACAACAGTGCTTTATTAAAAAATCTTTCTATTTTGTACGTTTCCCATTTACAAGTACGTGAGCAAAACTCTCAGTGTATAACTGAAGTGCTTCCCTCAGCATATACAGTGCCATACACAAATTGCTCAAATGCTTAACATTGCTTCCAACAGCAGACGCCCAGCAGCCTTAGACGCTCCAATTCCTGCCAACTTACACTATTAAACCACCTCTGTTAGCATTAATGTAGTGTTCTGCACAAGTGCTGATCCAAACTTCCATCTGCAAAACCAGCCCAAAATAAACAGAGTGCAAAAGTATCCAGGCTGAGGAAAAGGCACATTGATAACCTCAAATTTCATCCTCGTTTACGTGAGCTTTTCAACAGCTCCCAACATCAGCTCTTAAAAATGCCCCCCGAAAGCCCCGCGGCCAACTCCAGCTCTGAGAACAGATCAAACGAGCTGAGGTGGTTTCTATGTTCCACGGCGCTGTATGGGGAGCGCGCGTGTGTATGGGCCCCAGGCTAAAGTTACGGCTTGCGGCGGAGAGGCACTAGGGGTCCGTGCTGTCTGCGCTCCCTCCACAACCCACCAAAACCACAAATTAAAAGCCAAACTAAAGCCAAGCTAAAGTTCCTGAGGGTCGCCCAACGTTCCACACAGTTCCCACACTGAAGACTGCGTGAAGGTGGCCAGAGCCCGGCACGGTTTAAAAATACAACAAAGCCAGGCCATCGCCGAAACCATTACACTCTCCAGCAAGGTTCCACATGAAGAAATGTGTGCAAGCTTTTTTTACTGTACAACTGTATGTGGCTTTGGCTTCTGCTGCAGATAATACACAGAATTTAGTGGAACACCTCACCCAAACATGCAAACTGCTCCAACAATCGATGGTCTAAACACTGTCAGGAACTAGCTAACATAAAGAGGTATAATGCTGACGGGAGCCCAGGCTTCACTCATTTCACAAGGTCTTAAACCAAGACATGATGTTCGAATAATGAATGAACACAGAAATAAATGAATCGGGAGCTGCTGAAAAGGTTCTGCTGGTGTCCAACACTCACTGATGTTCTGCGTGATGTTCTGTCTAATGGCCTTTTTTGCAGCAAGGATGCAAGCTGGTAGTTTTGGCTTGGCTACATTGCAAATGAACACTACACCAGCATAAACCAGCACTGAATGCACGCTGATCTGTGCTGTTGTTTTCAGCAGTGAAGCTGGGATCATGCAGATGGTCCACATTACTGTTAGCATTTTGGGTGAAGAGCCTTTTAGGTGTCTTATTTCTCCTCTAGTCAATGCAGCGTTGAAGACGACACCATTTCACTGAAACCAAATGCTAAGTGCTTTAATAATAAGCACCCTATTAGGAGCTGGCTGGTCTACTTGTTTGGAGAACACTTTAAAGTCTATATTTCTTCTCTGCTCAGTGGAATGTAATTCTTTCAGCACAAAATACACTTTTATGAGTCGATCAAAGTGTTACCCAAACGCTTTTAGCATCTTCTCCTTTGAGCTGGGTGATCTGTGGTCAGTGCTACATGAGTTGGGCAGGAACGAACAAACTCATTAAAGCACAACAGCCCTGAATTACGAGCTACACGCTCCATTCTTTCTCTCAGTGGCTGGAAAAATAAACCTCAGCGACCGCAGACAATGAGCGGGTTCACCCTGTGTGGAGGGCTCTTTTGTTTTTGGGGACCCCCATCATCTGCTTCTCGTGGGTTTCTTGGAGAGGGGGTTGGATAGGGTCCTGCTGCCAGGCTGGTGGGGGTGGGGGTGAGACATATGGGCTTTCTCAGGGCAAAAACACAAAAGCCCAGAGACACAGAGGCACTGTAGGTGTCCAAGAAAAGAAAGGGGATCACTTTGGCTGGATTAAAACTCCTAAACTTAGGAAACGGAACGCTGGTGTTATGGTGAATATCATCACGGCCGCGTTTCGGTCACAGTGGATCGTCACAGCTGGGATGTTATGCACCATCTCCTACTTTTTGTTTCAAATATATATATTTGACTCAGCAGGTCCAGAGTAGAGTGAGCACTGGTATTTATCCTCCGGGGGTCAGCAGAATACAGGCATGGTGAAAAAACATTCAGGTATCAGACACAAAAAGACAGAATGCCTTTACATCAGTCATTGTTCGTTCTTCCATATGGTTGAATATTACATATACTTCATCACTGTCAGGACAAAACTTCTCATTTTTTGACATAATATAAAACTACATTTTTAATTTTTTCACATGATTTAAAAATACCAGCCGCTTTTCAACATTTCCTGATGTATGGAGCAGAAATCCAAAGTCCAAAGACCAAAATTACATAAAAGTTTAGTATAAATTAAAGTTTTTTTACATCAACTGTAAAATTTTGCAGATGGTTTTGCTCTCATAACGAATAAATGAATAAATAATAATAATAATAATAATAATATATAGTGCTAAATGTGATCATGGCAGTTTATGCACAATTTCTAGCATAGGTGCTACCATCAATGGTGGATCTAGTCTTAGATTAACGACCCATTAAAATTAATGAAAGACTTGTGTTTTCTGACATTATAAACATGGAAACATGGACAAAAGCACATTATCATTAGCAGCTAAAAATGTTCTGGTTGTTTAAGTAATTAAATAATCTGCATTTTAGCTTTTTTTTTTAAAGGCAAAGCAAAAGGCAACCATTTATTCTGTCCTTCTTATTGCACAAAAACTCAGCCTTCAATGTGGAGACGTGTATTGTCCTCTCGCTGAGGTTGCCATGGATACCAGAAAGAAAATAAGAGACTATGCTAACACGCTGCTAGGCTAATCATTTTCTCCTGCAGAGTGAGAATAATTTAAAAAGCCTTATTTACGTTCCGCCGTGTCGGCAGCGATTCTCACACGGGTAACGGAACCACCCACAGTTTATTTCTGCCAACATTAATAACACTGGAATGTAATCCTTAAATACTGCTAGCAGTTCCATGCAGCTTTACACAGAGAGCACTTTGGTTTCTTCCCATCAGAACTAGCTGAGCAATGCCGACTGCCCAAGCTCTCGCTACACTAATTCAAACTGGTTGCTGGCCAATGTCAGGTCAGCGTGATGTTGTAGGCCTGGTGTGATTTTAATTTAGAAGTTTTGCCAACATAAAAAATGTTGGGCCTGTGTTAATCTGCTGTCTGGGTCTTCATACTAAGGCGGCAACGCTGTAGTGTTTAAAGTGCACAAAATCAACTGCGTGGTCAGTCATTAGCCATGCGGTCAGGGCTCTAATGTTATCTGTAAGTCCAAAAAAAAGTTTGCAGTTGCTAAACCAACATGCTACCAATATATCATCACTGGCAGGATGAAACTTTATCTTTATTTTTGCCAGTTGGCAGTTTCTTTTTTGTTTTTTCTATTTTACATAAAAATAGATGTCCTTTAAATTTCACATCAAAGGAACCAACAGAAACAGTCCAAAATGACTATTTTACTTACATTTTTTTTGTGGTTGGTTAGTGTAGTGGGTAACACCTCTGCCTTGTAGACTGGGGTTCAATCCCCCACCTGGTCAAACACCCTACACTATAGCAATAAGAGTCCTTGGGCAAGACTCCCAACACCGCCTTGGCCTCCCTGTGTAAAATGATCACATTGTAAGTTGCTCTGGATAAGAGTGTCTGCCAAATGCCATAAATATATATATATACACCTTCTATAACCAGTATGTATTATTAAATGCTACTGAATATTGCTAGACCTTCTATAACCAGTATGTATTATTAAATGCTACTGAATATTGCTAGACTTTCTATAACCAGTATGTATTATTAAATGCTACTGAATATTGCTAGACCTTCTGTAACCAGTATGTATTATTAAATGCTACTGAATATTGCTAGACCTTCTGTAACCAGTATGTATTATTAAATGCTGCTGAATATTGCTAGACCTTCTATAACCAGTATGTATTATTAAATGCTACTGAATATTGCTAGACCTTCTATAACCAGTATGTATTATTAAATGCTACTGAATATTGTTAGACCTTCTGTAACCAGTATGTATTATTAAATGCTACTGAATATTGTTAGACCTTCTGTAACCAGTATGTATTATTAAATGCTACTGAATATTGCTAGACCTTCTTTAACCAGTATGTATTATTAAATGCTACTGAATATTGCTAGACTTTCTATAACCAGTATGTATTATTAAATGCTACTGAATATTGCTAGACCTTCTGTAACCAGTATGTATTATTAAATGCTACTGAATATTGCTAGACCTTCTATAACCAGTATGTATTATTAAATGCTGCTGAATATTGCTAGACCTTCTATAACCAGTACGTATTATTAAATGCTACTGAATATTGCTAGACCTTCTATAACCAGTATGTATTATTAAATGCTACTGAATATTGCTAGACCTTCTATAACCAGTATGTATTATTAAATGCTACTGAATATTGCTAGACCTTCTATAACCAGTATGTATTATTAAATGCTACTGAATATTGCTAGACCTTCTATAACCAGTATGTATTATTAAATGCTACTGAATATTGCTAGACCTTCTATAACCAGTATGTATTATTAAATGCTACTGAATATTGTTAGACCTTCTGTAACCAGTATGTATTATTAAATGCTACTGAATATTGCTAGACCTTCTGTAACCAGTACGTATTATTAAATGCTACTGAATATTGCTAGACCTTCTATAACCAGTATGTATTATTAAATGCTACTGAATATTGCTAGACCTTCTATAACCAGTATGTATTATTAAATGCTACTGAATATTGCTAGACCTTCTATAACCAGTATGTATTTGAACACTGCTAGACCTTCTAAAACCAGATTGCCTTATTAAATGTGACACTGCTGGTCTTCAACCAGGGTGTATTTGAATATGCTGGGCCTGAAACAGGCCTTTAACCCTGTAGTGTTAACACCAAACAGTGATATTTGCGAAGCTAAAAACTAAGACCACAACACCAAAAAGCATATGTGACGTCACTTTGCCATACGGCGCCACTCATCAGCAGTCATAATCCTTCAACTCGACCTTTAGCGGACACCAGCTTGACCTTTACTGCTCACATTCAGAGAGTGGCTGATGCTCAAACATGACCTGGATCCCCTAGAGACCTGAACATCTCCATGGGGGAGCAAGTGGACTCACAATGGGCCGTCCATCAGCAGGACGGCAGCCGAGTGGCAGGGTGTCTCATGGAGAGCTCTATAACGGACTGAATCACTGAAGGAAGCAGATGTCTTCATTTTAATGGACATGTTGGAGGAAGAACAGAGGAGCATGGAGAGGAGTAAAGCTGTCTGGAGGACCAGAGGGAGCTGAGACAGGAACCAGGACTCATTCAAGACACAGGGCTGCACATTCTCACAGAATTACGCCAACTAATTAATTAACAAACTCTTAAAGACAGAATTTACGCAATAAACCAGAACAGCACTGTATTCTTTTGGTCTAATTTTTCTTTTTTAATAACCAAACTAATAACCAAACCAATAATCAAACCAATAACTAATAACCAAACCAAGATCCAAACCAATAACTAATAACCAAACCAATAATCAAACCAATAACTAATAACCAAACCAATAATCAAACCAATAACTAATAACCAAACCAATAATCAAACTATTAACTAAACAAATAACCAAACTAATTTGTAGCCAAATTAATAGAAAATAACTAAAACAATAACAAAACAATAACTAATAACCCAAGAATTCACCAAACTAATAAACCAACCAATTACTAATAACTAAACCGATAGCTAATAACCAAACCAATAACCAAACCAATAACCAAACCAATAGCTAATAATCAAAGCAATCACCAAACAACCAAAACAATAACTGAACCAATCACCAAAAAATGACCAAATTAATAACCAAACCAATGACTAATGAATAAACTAATAACCGAACAAAGAACGAAACCAATCACCAAACCAATCAATACTTACCTCACTGATCAGTCACACTGCTCTGATCTAGTTAGTACTTGCGGTCACAAAAACATGTAGCGCAATGTTATAAATGTAAATTTTAATAACCAATTTCCTTATCGTATGATTGTCATTGACTCCAACGCAGACGAAGGACACGCTGGCAGCGTTAGTGAGCTAACAGAAAGTAACAGGCGGCGGTTTGTGAACAGAGGAGATGCAGAGACAACACTTTGGCCCCCAGGCAGGAGAAACGGCACCCCTGCTCGAGGCCATACTGCGCGATCAGAAGCTGACCCGTGATGAAGGGCTAGAGGATGACTTACATAAACTGTGCATCAGCAGACGGGCTGCAGGCTGTAACTGCATTGGGAAGGGTTTCCAATAAAGTGGCCAGTGAGTTTGGATGTCTATCCTTCTATTATGTTACTATTTCAGACAAACAGTAGCAGGCGCTGTTTAGTGCTTCCTGAGGAGAGTGGGGCATGCGGCTAAGTGGTGGGCTCTGAGCTGGTTGTTAGCTACATGATCCTCCGGCACTAAAACTAAAGAAGCAAACTTCAGACACCAACCGCGGCCGATCGAGTACGTTTGGGGGTTGGAGGAAGGGGGTCGGCAGGAATGCGTTTTTTTACTAAACTGTCACTTTAAGGGGCTCTGTTTGTGTGTGTGTGTGTGTGTGTGTGTGTGTGTCACACATTTCAAACACCTGCCACACACTTTATGACGCAGTGTCCATATGTCTGACCCCATATACTCCCCTCTGATTAGCCATGATGCAGTTTCCATAGACTGTCCCTGCGGACCCTG
>NC_051225.1:40108457-40113457 GCF_015220715.1 Pygocentrus nattereri
CACACACACACATGCTCACAGACACACACACGCTAGGGGTGTAATGACACATAAAATGAAATATTTGATTTAATTCCATGGCGTGCTGATACAGTATATTTTTAACACTGCAGATATAAAGCGCTCGTGAATATGTGCTGTATGTTCACGTGTTAATGGTAATTGTGCTAATGTCTGCACCATGTGCACAGAGGTGGGACCCTCTGTAACATCACAACACACAATTTAGCTACTCTGATTTATTTATTCTGACCAGCTGGAACAGAGAAAAGGATCCAGTAGAGCCACATTTAAAAAGAAACTGTGAACACTGTGATTATTCTCAGTTAATCCAGTTAAAGAGACTATTTTTATTCTCTTTATAATGAAACGTGCAGTTGGTCCGTGTCTACATCTACTGACGATGTTCAGAGAAGCATACTGTACTGTACTGTGACTTAACTGATCTTAATAATCACATATACTGTCATACCAGCCTTGTGTACAGCCTACATGCATTTATATGAGACGTGTAACAATGCACATTCTTTAATGTTTTAATTCTACAGAGCTATTCTATTCTATTCTATTTTATTTTATTTTATTTTATTTTATTTTATTTTATTTTATTTTATTCTATTCTATGCAGTTAATGGGCTCAGATAAACATTTTTTCCAGTGCCTGTCGCACCACAATCTAACATAATAAACCACAAACATCACATCCTGGACAGAAACAGACAGAAGAGAATGAATCCTGTTCTGTGGTGTTTGGAGCTGCAGATAAAGAGATCCAAACAGCCTAGCCCTGTACATTTCCCAAAGCAGATAAATCATAAATCATGTTTTTTATTGTGCATTCCAGGTAACATCAGTAAAACTGCAGGGGGGTTGTTTTCGATTAAGTAAAAATAACTCAATAAAGTACAGGAAACGTTTTAATTTTTCTATTAAATTAGCTTTTTTGGCAAAGGGAGTTAACTCCAAAGCGGCTTAGAAAATGTGTGTGTGGGGGGGTGAAGTACACTGACTGCAGTATACAGCAGAGATCTTTAACTCCGCTCAGATTCCAGTCCTGGATTTTGTGATCACCGCTAGTGAACTGAAGTGATTTGCCACTGTCACCTACCAGTGAACACAAAATCCAGGACTGGAACATGGATTCAAGATCCAGAGCTGAATGTTCTAATAAAGGAGGCCGAGCCTCCTGCTGTAGGTGACCGCTCAAACTGTGTACACCCGCACACTGCAGCTATATTTACCATCTCCCCAACACACACACACACACACACACACACACGCACACACGCACACACAGATACAGTGCTGGCCACACTGAATCACACACACACAGAAATACAGTGCTGGCCACACTGAATCACACACACACACACACACACTGTCCTTTCTCAGAGCCTTACATGGCATTTAAAACAGCTCAGAGAGAGAACGAAAGAGAGAGAGAAGGAGGTAGAGAAGAGGGAGGCAGAGAGATAAAGAAAGAGAACAGAGAGAGGGAGAGAAGAGGGAAAGCGAGAGAGATAGGCAAGTGAGAGACAGAGAGGGGGGGAGAAGGAGAGAGGATTGGGAGAGCGAGAGAGAAAGGGGAAGGAGAGGGGGAAAGAGAGAAAAAGAGGGCAGAGGGAGAGTGACTGGCAGCAGAGAGAAAGAGGAGAGATGACAGAGAGAGAGACAGAAAGAGAGAGAGAGAGAGAGAGAGAGAGAGAGAGAGAGAGAGAGAGAGACAGAAAGACAGAGACAGAGAGAGAGAGAGAGAGAGAGAGAGAGAGAGAGAGAGAGACAGAAAGACAGAGACAGAGAGAGAGGGAGTGAGAGAGAGAGAGAGAGACAGAAAGACAGAGACAGAGAGAGAGGGAGTGAGAGAGAGGACAGAGAAAGAAGTAAAAGAGACAGAGAGAGAGAAAAGCCAGGCCAGGCTGACCTGTTTAGCTCTGAAGTGTTCTGTGTTCTGTGTTCTCTGTTCTCTGTTCTGTGTTCTGTGTTCTCTGTTCTGTGTTCTGTGCTCTGTGTTCTCTGTTCTGTGTTCTGTGTTCTCTGTTCTGTGTTCTGTGTTCTCTGTTCTGTGTTCTGTGCTCTGTGTTCTCTGTTCTGTGTTCTGTGTTCTGTGCTCTGACACGCTGAGCTACCTCACTGTTGGTCATCTACAGTAACAGCACTTACCACCAGCCTCTCTCACTCTGACACACTGCTGGGTTGATTAGTCATCAGTAAGAAATTTGAGTGGCCAAAATCAGACTGGACAGACTGACACTAACCTACATGTCCAAAAGTATCCGGACAGCCCTTCTTACAGAGGGAATTAAAAGGGAACACCTCTGATTTTTCAAAATTCCTGCATAATAAACTGGTTAAGATGTAAACAGGAGTCAGATTGTTCACAGTGGTGGTGATGGGAACCAGACGTCCCTCTAAAAGCTCCTCACAGAAAGTTCCTACATGAACTGGTTCTGAATTCACTGCCTGATGACTGAGATGCTGTTTTATGAGAGTTTAGAGAACTTCAACTCCATTCATGGTGGAGGGAGACATGCAGGGCGCTGTGCGGCAAAATAGTCCCCAAAGAAAACTCATTATTCCAGATTTTCCACTATTTTCCATCATCAACATTCCATATAAGCTCAGAAGACTCGTGTAGGTTCAGTGGTGGGTTTGGATAGTAAATAAAACGTCTATATTTGTGTTGTAGTCATGGTGACCCCTGGTTCCCATCACCACCACTGTAAAGAACCAGTGCCCAGCGTGCGGTACTGGGGTATAAAGCCCCCCCAGCATTAGACTGAGGAGCAGTGCTGAACTGCATTTTCTTGAGTGATGGAACTCCATCCAATATCTTTGGGATGAGATGGAGTGATCCAGAACTGACCATCCAACATCAGTAACTGACCTCACTAATGCTCAATCAAATCCTCACAGCAATATTCCAATATCTAGTATAAAGCTTTCCCAGAAGAGCATAGGCTGTTACTGCAGCACAGACTCACTAATGTCAGAAGCTCTGGTGTCTACAGACGTTTGGTCATCACACACATGCAGAACCATCTCTCTAACCTGAGGGTCAGCAGCTCCATCTGCAGGTCTGGCTGGAGTCAGCAGGACGGCGCTAAGCTGAGGGGGCTTCAGACCACTGGGGTGGTCATCCTTCAGGCTGTTGGTCAAAGAGGTTTTGAGGGAGCTGGTCTGGTCAGTCTTCTGACTGGTGGTCAGTTGGGGTTTAATTCCACTGGACTGGTCATGTTTGAGGCTGGTGGTCAGTGTGTGTGCGATGTTAGGCTGGGGGGCCACCGCGCGGGTGGGAATGTGCGTTTTGGGGGCAGCGCTGTGCGCTGGCTTCGGCAGTCCAGACTTCATCTTACTGACCAGCAGGATGGCCGGCATCTTCCACTCAACACACACAAACGTACAGTCCGCCGGCAGGCTTCAGAGGGCACACACACGCACATACACATCTAATCACTCTATCGGAGACACTCAGTTTTGCTGGACGGTGTCATTGATGACCATTAGCATTTACATTAGCATAATTAGTGTGTAAAATTTGCATAACCAGCATAATTATAAATCATTTTCATTTTTATAACAGCAGCAATTATTCTATTATTGTCACATATTCAGTTCTGTTCTAATAATTCTATGTAAAGTCATCACTGGACAGACACACACGTACACGCTGCAGTCTGACCGCTGCCTGGTCCAGCTCTCCTCCAGCACTCGGTCCTCTCAGTCCAGCGTTATAATCCACCTGTTCACCAGCGAAGCACGCACTAACGCTAATCCCAGAGCAATCCGCCGGAATCTGACACACACACGCTCTGGAGAGAGGGAGCACCGTCCACACCAGCAGGAGAGAGAGAGTGAGGAAGGGAAGCGGAAGAGTGAAGCCCAGGAGCTGCTCTCTCTCACTGCAGGAAACACAGCTCACTCACTCATTTATACTCTCTCTGCCTCCGTCTCTCTCTCTCCACTTATTTTTACCCCTCCTTTTCCACTCTCTACACTCTCTCTCTCCCTCTCCCTCCTTTTCCACTCTCTGTCCATATATATATATATATATATATATATATATATATATATATATATACACACAAACAGACATTACTTTCAATGCAAGTCAATGGAATCAGACTTTTTATCAAGTCATTTTTGCCCATTTATTTTGGTCAGTCTTTCATGAAATGTATATTGAATATAAAGGCCAAAATGTATATATATATATATATATATATATATATATATATATATATATATATAAATTCTAACTGTACTACTAATTAATATTAATAATGACAGCAACAACTATGTATATATATATATATATATATATATATGTATGTGTGTGTGTGTGTGTGTGTGTGTGTGTGTGCGTGCATATATATATATATATATATATATATATATATATATATATATATATATATATATATATATATGAAACCTGCTGCAAAGCAGGATTAGCACGAATGCACTGTTCAGGATGTTTATGGCAAATTCTGATTCCAATTTCTTTACAACGGCCGATTCTCACACTGTGTGGGGTAAATGAACACATGTTTACTAGCCATTTTATTGGCCAAATGTACATATAAACAACATCATTTGCTCTTTAATAGGACAAACTGGCATATTTCACTTTTAAATCAGTAAATAACACAATCTAATAAAGCTCATCACTTCTTTTCTGCACCCACCTATCAAATCTCACCTCAGTGTCGCTGCTGGACCAACACCATCCAGCCAACAGCGTCCTGCGACCACTTATGAAGGACTAGAGGATGACCAACACAAACAAAAGTCTCTGACTTTACATCTACAAGGTAGACTGACAAGGTCAGAGTGTCTAATAGAGTGGACAGTGAGTGGACACAGTGTTTAGAAACTCCAGCATGCACTGCTGTGTCTGATCCACTCGTACCAACACAGCACACACCAACACACCACCAGCATGTCAGTGTCAATGCAGTGCTGAGAATGATCCACCGCCCAAATAGTACCTGCTCTGCAGT
>NC_051225.1:40118457-40155957 GCF_015220715.1 Pygocentrus nattereri
AAATTCAGGGATACAGAGCAGACAATGCATAAATCTCAGTGTGTTACAGTTACAGAGTCTTTCTATTAAATATTTTTACTGGAACTTGAGTCGACACCTGCATCCAGACAAACTCCTTGTGGATCTTGTGCTTGGTGAATCAAAAAGATTCAAACTCCGATTATTTATAGTGCAGGTGACCCCCAGTAGGTGGTGAGGTCACTGTAGACCTGCTGAAGATTTCTTCTCCACTGGGCGTGTGCATAAAAATAACTGATCAAATACACAGGAATCTCACACAGCACTACAAGCACAATGCAGAACAACAATAAAGGATCAACAAGAGCCAAAAAGGTTTAACATGGACCAAGAAGAACCATGAAGGATCGAAATGGACAAATAAGAATCATAAAGGCTCAACATGAAGCAAAAAGAGCCATAAAGGATCATGAAGAACCAAAAAGATTTAACATGAACCACCTATACAGGGCTAACATGGCCAAGATGAACCATAAAAGATCAACCTTTAAGAACCTCTGGACCTATACGAACCATAAAGGGTCAAAATAGACCAGATAAAGTGTCAATGTGGGCCAAGAAGAACCATAAAGGATCAACAAAAACCATAAAGGTATAACATGGACCAAGAAAAAAAAACATATAGGGTTTACATGACCAAGAAGAACCATAAAGGATCAACCTGGACCAAGAAGAACCATAAAGGATCAACCTGGAACAGGATAAACTGCCATGGATTAACAGGGACCAAGAAGAACCAGCATGAACCAATATAGATCAACATGGACCAAGACAAACCAACTTTGACCAACAAGACAAATGAGGAATAACAAAGAGCAATATGGATCAACAAAGACCAACAAAGGTCAATAAAGATGAGCAAAGGTCATCAGGAACCAATATGGACCAAACTGGACCTTAGAATAGCCAGTTGCAAGAATTGCTATGGACCAACAAAGACCAACAGGAACCAACAAAGAACAACAGGGGCCAATAAAGACTAATGTTACAGCTCATTTCATGGTTGTTACATCATTAGGCTGGTTATAGAAGATAACATTTTACTACTGTGGCATGCGCCCACCTTCCGGGCCCCAGCGATGATGGACATGAGAGCTGGCAGGAAGGCAGGGCCCGAACACTCAGCGGTGACGAACCTCAGTGAGGACACCGGGGAGAGAGTCATAAGTGTGGAGGGGTGGAGTGTAAAGCCCGAGCTTCCCCGACGGATGAGAGTGATGTGAGTCATGGGAGTGACGGTGGGAGGAGGAGGACAACAATGGTGCCAGGAAGGAGCGAGTCCCAAGCTCTGCCACCTGGGCCCCTCCCCCGGTTAAGCAGCAAGGCCGCCTCACTACACCTCACATTCGACCCAGACGGCCGAGCTGCCAGCTGGAGGAGATAACGAGACGAGCTCTCGTTCCCTCTCGGCTCAGGTGCTCAGGGACAAGCAGCAGCAGCAAAAGACTGAAGAGCTGAAAAGCTCGAGTCAGAGACTGAAAAGTGGCCAGCACAGCTTTGGTTTTGGTTGTTTGAATGTGAAAACAAAGAAACATGGCTGCTGCAAATGTGAATCCTACCTCCAGCATCCTCCTTGAGCCCGGGCTAGAACATGCCCAGAGGTGGACGAGGTACACAGATCATGTACTTGAGTTAAAGTCGAGACCCCCAAGGTAAAATATTCCTCCAGTAAAAGTAGAAGTTCCTCCCTTTAGAGCTCCACTTGAGTAAAAGTACTAAAGTATTTCCCTTCAAATGTACTTAAGTATAAAGTAAAAGTACTAAAAGAGTAATTCTGGCTCTGATGTCCTGTTATCATTTTTATAACCAGACTGGCTTCATGAACTCATTTCAGGTGAAAGTCCTCCAGCGTCTCTCTTGGTAAACCAGTCTTTTAATAGAACGTCATTAATTAGTGACGCTGACATCTATTAAAATGATCAGAAGCACAAAACACTGAAGGTAAACAGTTTCCATCAGGGAGAACCGAGTGGCTCTGAAATCACTTTTTACACACAAGCAAAGTTTCAGTTTCAGATTTATTTACAACTTAGTTCCAAGTTTAAGTTGAATAAAAACTGGCTTTAAACTCAGGATCACAGATGAGCTCCTTTACTATGTTGATCTGTAGGCGTCTGTTCATAAACATAAACCAGCCCAAACTCATTTACTATAAAATGAAATGGTGTTTGTAGAAATTCAGAAAAAAGCCGCGTCAGTCTCGACTGCATATGTGGACATATTTCTATATTGAGCTCTATTTACACAAAGTTAGGTTAGTTCATCATTTATGTTGAACAGACTCTCCCAAAGTTTTACGCTGCTGCGCTGACGTTGAACCGCGTGCTGCACTGGGTCGGTATGACCAACAGGTCAAAACCAGCTCTAAACAAAGTGACCGCTGGGCCCTGATTGGCGCTCTGGCTTTGCGCTTCTTTCGTTTTGACATGTTACGTTTTTATACACACAGAAACCAAAAGGAACGACAGATTTCTCAAAATGTAGGAGGAAAAAGTCGATATTAGACTCTGAAATGTAGTGGAGTGAAAGGAGAAAGTCGCCCAGAACGGAGAAACTTCAGTACAGATACACCAAAAATACTAAAGTACAGAAACTAATTACATTTACTCAGTTACTCAGATACTCAGTTACTGTCCACCACTGCACATGCTGTGTGCTACAACAACATAAACACATACCCAACCCTACATGGACAGAAGTCCTTTACACCCCCAAACCTTTCAGCATTTTACAGTTTACAACTATTTCACACAGCTAATCTGTGATCCATGTAACTCCACCAAAGCCATCTAATAAATTCTGTATAATTAAACATGTATAATTAGCCTCCATTAGCTCCATTTTCTCCATCCTCCCCTCGCCTGCACAGCAGAACTGGCATATTTATGTGAAACCCTGACTTAACGGATCCAAATTAGCACAAGCATTATAGTCAATTCTATTCCATGTCCATTCATTGTGATTAGTAATGCAACTCTGAAGAGGAGGTCCATTCCTCAGTAGCAGTTACTGCAGTTTTTACATCATTTCATTTAGTACAACTTGTTCTCTGATAAAGATAACACTTTTAACCAAAGGCTAAATCTAAGAAAGCGAGGAAATGGAAAGTGTGAGGTAATAAAGGGGCCTAATGAAGCTTTAAAGAGTTTTGTGGTTTTTATTACAGAGACAAAATCTCTTTGATTTTGGAATGCATGCCAGAAGGCACACATCCAACCATCAAATAAACTCCAGGGATGTCGAAGGAACTGCTGAAAATTACCCATTTCCACTGCTCTCTATGGAACAGCTGACGGTACATTTGGTGAAATTTGCCCACATCTTTACGCAATCTTCAAAAAACAGACCCATGACAAGGACTAACAAGGACCAATCTGGGCCAGCACTGACCAAAAAAGAACTACAAGGACCATCATGAACCAGCAAGGAACAACCTGGACCAGCAAGAATCAACACAGACAAGGACTGAGATGGACCAAGAAGGTTAAACACACACCAACACATGCACGAAGGCAACACCGGGCAGCTCCTTCAGTGAGAAGCTGCTTCACCCCAAGTGTGTGAAGCAGTGGTTTTGCAGGTTCTTCCTTCCTGCCGCTGTAAGACGGAACAACTAGCATTGCTCATAGTAGAACCACCCCCACCACCCGCACCCCCCGTTAGACCTCACACACCTACAGCTCATCACCATTTTCTACTCCACATGAAATCTATAGTGTTAAGATTTTCTGCTTTTACAATACTGTTATACACTCACCAGCCACTTTATTAGGTACAGTTGCTTGTTTACACAAATAGTTAATCAGCCAATCACACGGCCACAACTCACTGCATTTGGGCGTGTAGAGACAGTAGACAGTAACCAAATAAACCATGTTTTTTACAGAAATACAGTCATGTACAGTACACCCTGATGAAATATCAGGAAGGTAGCGAAGTATAAAAAAAACAGTTAATGCCCAAGGCTAGCCAGCACTGACCAACAAGAACCAACCTGGACCAACAAGAGCCAGAAAGAGCCAACATGGGTAAAAAATACAGCTCACACTGAAGAGATTTCTCATTTCCACTGCTGTCTGCGGAACATGTTACTGTACATATGGTACTGGTATTTGCATAGCCTCTGCAAACAACAGGCCGACGGTCAATTAAGTTTGACATAACAGAGCATTTTGCCCATCGTTATTCAACAACGTCAGTCAAGCCAGTGCTGGCTTGTTTTTCATGAACCTGGCAAGAGTGAAGGAGGGAAAAATACACTATTTTCTTTCCTGGAATTCTTTTTGATGTTCTTTTAGCTAATGTGTAGAAGCATGAATTATTCATAAGCTATGGAGAAGAAATAGAGAAACGTAACGTGGAGGAACGTACAGCACAATTCCTCAGCAGCTTCATCTGCAGAAACACACAGGGGAGGCTTAAATGTTCCATACTGAGTATCCACACACGTCTTCATCAGAACGGCTGGTAATTCGCTGAATTTAAATCGCACTCGTGTGCACTTCTGAAGTGGAGCTGCTTAACTGAGCTCTATTCTGTGGAAATGCTGCATGATTTTAAATTAGGCATTTACATCTGAAGAGAGGTGTTGTCTGCTGGAGTAGATACAGACTTGTACAGAGCATCAATGCAGGAGTTTGTTCAGGTTTGTACCAGTGCCAGACTGGCAGAGTGTCTGTTCTGCCTTTTGACATGGACTGACAGTTAAACTAGGACTATCTAGCACAATACTTTCTCTTAAAGAATCCATTACAGCAACTCCATAAACTCTCACTGGCCACTTTATTAGGTTCAGTTGCCTGTTAACACAAATAGCTAATCAGCCAATCACACGGCCGCAGCTCACTGCATTTAGGCGTGTAGAGGTGGTCAAGACGACTTGCTGAAGTGCAGACCGAGCATCAGAACGGGGAAGAAAGGGGATTTAAGGGGCTTTGAACGTGGCGTGGTTGTTGGTGCCAGACGGGCTGGTCTGAGTATTTCAGAAACTGCTGATCTGCTGGGATTTTCACGCACAACCATGTCTAGGGTTTACAGAGAACGGTCCGAAAAAGAGGAAATATCCAGTGAGCGGTCAGTTGTGTGGACGAAAATGCCTTGTTGATGTGAGAGGTCAGAGGAGAACGGGCAGACTGGTTCCAGATGATAGAAAGGCAGCAGGAACTCAAATAACCAACCAGAATCTCTGAGGAACGTTTCCAACACCTTGTTGAAAGTCAGACATGAAGAATTAAGACAGTTCTGAAGGTAAAAGGGGGTCCAGCCTTTTACTAACCTAATAAAGTGGCCAGGGAGTGTAATACCAGCAACACATAACAACTTCATTTAACAATATAATATTTAGTAAACACATGTGGGCAACAAATGTCTTTCACCTCTTGTTTTGAAACGCCTGCAAAGCTCCTGCTGGTGTGGGTTCATAACTGTTTCTTCTCTTTAACTGATGCACGTTAAAGGATCTTGTGTTTTGTTTTGTGGAGACACTTCAGGCTGTTAAATGAAAGTGAGTGAGTGAAATGAAAGCACTTATCCCAAAAATTAGCATGGTGCTAACTGCATACCTAACTCATCTCAAACTGTATGGAGTTGTTCAGTATCTAGACTTGACCATGTGGTTTCTGACACCGTGTGACTCACTGTTATCAATAAACAGGGAGCAAAGTACATCAGCTCAGCTAAAAACAGCAGCAGCCGGTAACAGTAGCTGAGTTCATTACGCCTGCACTGTTTTCCATTTGTACATATTACAGTACCATCTTAGCAAAAGTTCTATAGAGTCCTATATAACACTGAGAAAGATTTATTTGACTCAGTAATGGAACCCTTTGCTGCATTAAAGAACCATATCGCTGCTCTCGGAACAAAACCTCATTTCTCCAAAATGGTAACTTTACAGGAGAAAGAAAAACTTTTAATGCAAGTCAATGGAACCAGATTTTTCCCCAGTCATTTTTGGCCATTTCTTTTGTTCGATGCGTTAAATTAAGTAATGTAAGTAATCAAATGAATGAAAATGAATATACTATGTAAAGGGAAACAAGCATTTTAAAACGGTCAAAAACTGAAAAATAACAAAAATGGAGATACAAGTTTTTGTACAACTGAGAAGAACATTTAACCATCTAAAGAATCATTTAGGCATTCAGATGGTTCTTTAAGACCCCATGGTTCTACATAAAACATTTGCCATTACTAAAGAACTCTTGAAGAACCATTTCTCCAAGTCTGTATGTTATACAGGACGTGTTATATGGTGGGATGTAAACTTTCATTGCTTGTTAACTGCATTAGCACTAAAACTACAGCAGCGAACTTCAAACGCTAAACAACTTCAGTGTAAACTGAAACTGGGGAGATTCAGGCTTTTGGCTGAATTACCACTTTAAAGGTGAAACCCACACAGGTTCCGAATCTGAATTTCAATTGTGACCTAAAAACCGAAGCAGTGAAACGGCTCCTTTCAGCTGACAGCTTCATCACAGCCTGTCTGGCCTCCCCCTGCTGTGTGCGTGTGTGGAGTCAGGCAAGCGTCCCTGTGTGACCTAGAATACCAAGTGAGGTCGGTCACACACACTCTCACACACACACACACACACACACACACACACACCTTCAGCGTTTGGTTCAGTAGCTACACTCAAAGCCTTTAGACCACAGAACCCTTCCCATGTCAACCAACACTACAGCTCATCTTTAAGCCCTCACCAGCGCAGGCTTTTCAGTATAACCGATGGAGTCGTACACATATTATCACTAATATTGCCTTTACTGTATTTCATTTCCCTTCCTCCTTCTTCATGTGTATGTATGACTTGTACAGTACTGTGTGAAAGTCTTAGGCACCCAAGACATGTTTTCAAAATCTATTTATTTGTGTAGTTTGTGTTTATTTGCTGAGAAAAGTGTTAATATTTGAATAAACAACCTTTATAAAATATTAACTAATGATTATATATATATATATATATATATATATATATATATATATATATATATATATATATATATATATATAATAAACAGTGATGTTCTGGATGTTGGTGTGTGTGTTTCCCCATCTCCAAGCCTCTCCTCCTCGAGGAAGTCCAGTATTATATGTAGTTAAAAAGCAGCTCCTGGTTTGACCAATCAGTGCTCAGTAAATTGAGCTCATGATGTAATTGATGATATTAACGAGTCTCTGTGGCGGCTGTGAAGGCGTCCAGGAAAAATATGGACCCAAGAAATTCTTGTTACTGTTTATTGTTTTTCTGTTTATCTGAATTATGAATATGACTTTATTCTAAAATATGTTGTGATAAACTCACTGCTGAGGGAAACTGATTAAACATTTGCTTAGAAGCCTAAAACTTTCTCACAGTAAAGTATGTACAAACCTCATTTCTGGAAAAGTTGGGACATCATTACAACAAAAACAAGAATCTGTGACTTATTAATTCTCTTGAACTTTTATTTAACTGACAAAAGTACAAAGATTTCCCGCGTTGTCACTGGTCAACTTCATTGTATTTTGTAATTATAAACGAATTTAGACTTTGATGCCTGCAACACAGAAAGTTGGGATAGAGGCATGTTTACCGCTGTGTTACATCACCTGTCCTTTCAAATACACCTTTTAATCATTTGGGAACTGTGAATATTAATTGTTGCAGTTTTGCAAGTGGAATTTTTGCTTAATACAAATAACCATGTTTGGTGAAATAACCTTGGATTTCCCGAGAAAGACGTCATCCTAATGATGGCACATGTCCCTCTAAAATCCCAATCTATACCTCAGGTCAGTGGAACCTTCACACATATGCAAATCACCAATGCTGTGGGCACCTGTGCCATGACAGATTGTTGCTGTTGCACCTTCCACTGAGAGAAGTCTGGATGGTCTCTTTCGTCGTTCCCAAAAACAAGCTGAAACATGGACTCATCTGACCACAGCAAACATTTCCACTGCTTTTTGGATCATCTGAGGTGAGCCCGGGCCCAGAGAACCCGGCTGCATTCCTGCATAGAACCGATGTATGGCTTTCTCCTCGAGTAACAGAGGCCCAAGCTGTATCTCTCGGTGCAGTGACAGACTGTTTTAAGTGGCAACGGTTTTCAGAAGTGCTTCTGAGAGCATGTGGCTATATTTAACAAAGTAGCATGAGGATTTCTCATGCAACGTCGTTGAGGACTCACACGGACTGAGATTTCCCTGGATTCCCTGAATCTTTTCACCCCATTATGCACAGAGGACGGCGAAGGACCTCACTTCTTTGCAGTTTTGCATTGCGCAAAGTTCTTTTTGAAAACTTTAACAATTCTCCCACGACGTTTGGGACAAAGTGGTGAGACACGGCCCATCTTTCCATGTACAGACCGGAGCCTTTGGTGGATGCTCCTTCCACACTCCTTTTTACGTTCTCTGAACTTCTTACTCTTCTTTTGCCCCTGCCCCAACTTTTTGGAGTGTTTTGCCGGCATCATATTGGAAAAACATTAAAAACATTAATCAGCCAAAACATTAAAAGGCATTTCTCTGTGCTTCTGTCCGTTAAATAAAGGTGCGGCGGAATTTTTAAAATCACAGAGCCTTGTTTTTATTGCATTTCACAGAATATCCCAACTTTTTCGGAAACGGGGGGTTTCAATGTTGAATATGCAGTACATGTATGAACCCAAAAGGCTGAGACCATAGGCAAAATGTCAATAACAACAGAAAGCACCGATTTCTCATATTCACAATCAGAATCACACAGTCAGTACACACAGGTAGCACACGCACATACTAATTACATACAAGCACAGACATGCAGAGTCTATATAGAGGAAACTTACATGTAATTATATTATTCTCTTATAGACTAAGTAACACAAGCAATAATTCTTATTAAGTCAGTAGCAGTACTTGCATTACTATAATGCATTACATCCTGCCTTCCACCCAATGACAGCTGGGATAAGCGGTTTAGAAAATGGGAAAACAGTGAAAAATCTGGAATAATGAGTTTCTTTGGGGACTATTTTGCCTCACAGCGCCCTGCATGTCTCCCTCCACCATGAATGGAGTTGAAGTTCTCTAAACTCTCATAAAACAGCGTCTCAGTCATCAGGCAGTGAATTCAGAACCAGTTCATGTAGGAACTTTCTGTAGGAGCTTTTAGAGGGAGACGTCTGGTTCCCATCACCACCACTGTGAGGAGCTTTTAGAGGGACGTCTGGTTCCTATCACCACCACTGGGAACCATTCTGACTTCATAAGTTTCACCAAACACTCTGAACGACTCTTTACCTCTTAACCAGTTAACTGTGAGGGAATTTTGAAATATCTGTAGGACTACCCTTTATTTACATGAAATACATTTTGTTTGATATAGATTTATGGAAGGATGAAGGCAGATATGCCTTCTACAAGTAAGAATTCATTTAAAATTGTGGTCTAATCTGTTCTGTATAAATGAGTAAGCTATGCACACATAGAATTAAAGAAAAAACAAAGCAAACACAAATGAATTTAAGACGGCTGTGTGCTTTCAGTACGTCAGTACTGACCCACTGGTGTCTATATATGAAATTTTACACTTTCATTAGTCCATATGTTGTCTGAGATTTGAGCACAAACCTGAAGACGGCTCTAAAACCATCAATAACCATCACACAATAACAATCAATCCCCTAAAAAGACCGACAATGTGGGAGTGCAGCAGGCAGAAGAGCATGAGAGCATCACCGGCAGCTGAAATCATCACCTTACAGCTGGTCTGTTTATGTTTGAGGCTGCCGTATCTCACTCACACCCCTCATTTTACACAGTCAGGTGAGAGGTGAGGAGAAAGAGTCTGTACTCAGCAGAGAAAACGAGCTGCTCGACAGGCGCAGTGGATTTAGTGAGGCAGGAGCTTCTGCTGAAGCCTTTAAGAATGAATATAATATATATCTCAGAAGAAAACTCTTTTATTAAACTTTTATTATTGATTCATTCTTTTACACTCACTCCAGCTGCTCCTAGCACTGTGTCATGAATGGAAATACTTCTCCCTCACAGTCACTATTTCAGACAGAAGAACGATTTATATCTCCATACCTTAAAACACAGAAGACGAGTATAATATTGATTAGCTTACCTGAACAGCAACCGGGAGACAGAAGAAGCAGCAACCAGAAAAAAGAGAGAGAGAAAGAAAGGATTAGATAGATAAATGAAACCTGTATACACACACACACACCAAGAACATGCACTTACTCACTCACTGGCCACTTTATTAGGTACCCCTTGCTAGTAAAAGGCTGGACCCCCTTTCACCTTCAGAGCTGCCTTAATTCTTCATGTCAGACTTTCAACAAGGTGCTGGAAACGTTCCTCAGAGATTCTGGTTGGTTATTTGAGTTCCTGCTGCCTTTCTATCATCTGGAACCAGTCTGCCCATTCTCCTCTGACCTCTCACATCAACAAGGCATTTTCGTCCACACAACTGACCGCTCACTGGACATTTCCTCTTTTTCGGACCGTTCTCTGTAAACCCTAGAGATGGTTGAGCGTGAAAATCCCAGCAGATCAGCAGTTTCTGAAATACTCAGACCAGCCCGTCTGGCACCAACAACCACGCCACGTTCAAAGCCCCTTAAATCCCCTTTCTTCCCCGTTCTGATGCTCGGTCTGCACTTCAGCAAGTCGTCTTGACCACCTCTACACGCCTAAATGCACTGAGTTGCCGGTGAGTGTACATGGTACATGAATGGAACGCAAAACACATTTTAATTCAATTTTAAGTCAATTTAAAGAACCATTTCTTGGAAGAAAAACACATTTTTGAAATAAGAAACTCTAAAGTTTGAAATATGCCACACAGTCCATACATGCAAACTAAACTGCAACAACTCACTGTTTTTGTGATGTCAAAGAAAACAACTCATTAACATACATCCGCCTATTCAGCCTAGAGCAGTGTAGCTCCGCCCACTCACACTGAAGTCATGCGTGAAATGAGAGGCTGGCGGCACAAATAAGACATGGGATTGGGCTTTAGAGTTGTTTTTGACACACTGCTGCTGTAGTGAATTAAAATGATCCAAAGCTGATATGTATTCATATGTATTCCTGCTCATGTTCCCCCAAATGGTGCTGGATTCTCTGAATCATGAGGTTGTTAAGAACATCACAACTTACATCGCAAGCCAACACTCCACTGAAATGACGTTGTATGAAGTCTATTATTAAACTATTATTGTTATATACCAACACCGGCCACTCACACTGCCAAACGACAGAGCCTACCGGTTCAGTTCACTGTAGCAATATTCACATTTCAATGCCTTAACAACATCATAATTCAGAGGATTTGGCAACATGAAAAAACGTACACAGCACGACGGACATGGAATTGTGAGTCGGGTTCAATCTCGGATATTTTTCACGTTTAGATCTGCTGATACGGATACATAAACGTTTATAAAATGTATTTTAAAATATTAAATGGGACTAAATTTACTTTTTAATTGGCATTACAGAGAAATACAACATTACTAAACTAAATAAGCATTCTCTACAGAGAATACACACTTTGAATTTTACCTTGAGACTTTTTTTCTCCAGATATATTAACTATTTATGCATTTAACTTTACTGTATACTATTTGGTAAGTTTATTTTACTTAGAAAGTCTATAAAACTCATACATTAAATCTGAATGGTGGTCAAACCTAAAGATTTCTCCAGTGCAGATCACTTTTTAAGCTGATATCTGCTGATAATGATATGATTCCTAGAGCTTAAGACACAGCTGTGGTTCTAATACAGGCATGTCGCTGAGGATAAAGTGACAGAGAACGTTCTAGATTTAGATTAATGACTGTACTGCAGTGCGTAAAGAACAGGACAGACTGCGCAGATCCATCTGGAGTTTCAGTACCGAGCTTCGTGTGGAACAAAGAGCAGAGAAACTGCGTGTAATCTTCACATTTCCTGCTGCGGCGCTTTGATGTAGGTCTGGCGTTGGTAAATTTTATTTTACGACAAATTATAAAAAAGGACGTTAAGAGGAAACACAGCTCGTCTGATGAAATCCAAAACACAGGAAAAGAGCAAAATCTCATGACAGAGAAGTTTATTAAGCGGTTTAATTTCGAGATTTGTGTTTACCCCACACGGTCACCAATAAAACAACGGAACAAATTAAAACAGCAAACGTTGGTTTGATCAAAAGGCCAGAGGAGGGTTTTATAAACGTAATGAACAGAAATTAAGCAGACACACGATGTCCGACATGGAATCTTCACATTATTAGAAAAAGGAAAAACAAATCTTAACTTGTACGAATGCACAACACTTCCCTCCGAGTTTGGTCCACTTCTGTCGGTCTGATCAGTTTAATAACCATAAAATAAATACAGACAAAACGGAGAAAAGATGGTTGATGGATGGTTTGGACTGACATGGGAAGGTGAGAGAAGGACGAGAGAGATAAGTTCTTCTTGATGACCCCTGAACATCTGCTCTGCTCTGGCTGGGGCTGCAGGCGTCCTGGTGCAGTCAAACGCTATAAAATGCTTCCAATATGAAAACCACCCAAGGAGACTTGGATCCCCCAGCTGATACGCATTCAAGAAAGTATGTACTTGTTAGCTGTATTAGCCTCTTAGCTCCAGAAAAATAGGGCTAAAGAAGCGAACGTCAGACACTTTTGCTAATTACCAACAACAGTTACCGTAAACGAGGTGCTCAACCACCTAAGCCTGAAGTTTTGTCACACGTTTGTCCGCTTTACCTGCTTTCTCAGCTTTAAATCAAATGTAGCGCATATCTTAGCAACCACCTGGGACGCCACAGCAACAGCTTTGCAAGTAATTGGGAACCACCTGGGATACCACAGCAACGCTTCAGCAACCACCTGGGATACCACAGCAACGCTTCAGCAACCACCTGGGATACCACAATAGCAGCATAACAACACTTTAGCAACTACCTGGGAAACCACAACAACAGCCTAGCAACACCTTAGTAACCACCACCTGGAAAATGACATCTACAGAGTATTAACACCTCAGCAACCACCTGGGTTTCTATAGCAACAGCTTGGTCAAGCCAACTTAGTTCTTTTTTGCACTTTCCCCTTCTTGTTCAAACATAGCTACTTATTAGCTACACTGGCCTCATAGCTACAGCACTAAAACTAAAGGTTGGTGGTTGGTTCCCCACCTGGGCAAACACCCTACACTAAACCAATAAGGGTCCTTGGGCAAGACTCCTAACACCACCTTGGCCTACCTGTGTAACAATAATCAAATTGTAACTCGCTCTGAATAAGAGCGTCTGCCAAATACCATAAATATAAAGAAGCAAACTTCAGACTCCAAACACATCCTGGCTGATCTACTATGTTTAGCATAGAGAGGAACATGGAACTTTCATTTTCACTGAACTTTTCCTTTAACTACATTAACTCAGTGGTTTCTGTTTCTGGCTTCCAAATAGATGGTCTGCACACTGCAATCTCTGCAGCCTCCAGCTGAGGAGACAGGGTGATAACGCCCTGTCAGGCACAGGCCCGCTTCTTTACGGCCCGTAATTAGACTGTACCGCGTTAGACAGGGAGATTTCCCACCAACAGGGTCTCTCTTACAGCACATCTGGACTGATATCTTCACAAACACTCCTTATCACTGAAAATCTCTGATCTGGAGCAGATCCAGCACTTTCTCTTGAGCCTGCCGGGGTCCCGGCAGTTAAACAGGTTCAGACTGACGCGAACGGCCATCGTCCTGATCAGATCAGGTTAAAAGGGTGAACAGCCAGGCAGAAGGAAATCTCAGATTAGCCTGCTGGCCTGTTACACTGTGCTGAAAGTCAGGACGCTCTACTCGCCAGTCTGTTTACTATAATCCTGGCCTGCCTTGAAGGTTTAACTGACTGAGAGAGTAAAGACCACAGGCGCTTTAAAGGGGAACCCCAACTGATTTTTCAAAATTTCTGCATAATTAAACGGCTAAGACGTAAACAGACTCCTTCAGAGCGGTTTGGTGTGAAACGCTTCGTTCTAGATAAACGTACCGAGTCAGAGCTGTTCACAGTGGTGGTGATAGGAACCAGACGTCCACCTCTAAAAGCTCCTACAGAAAGTTCCTACATGAAATGGTTCTGAATTCACTGCCTGATGACTGAGACGCTGTTTTATGAGAGTTTTGAGAAAACTTTGGCCTGTATTTGTGTGGTAGGCATGTCGTCCCCTGGTTCCTATCACCACCACTGAAATCTCACACCAAACGCCCTTTAGGCTCTAGATGTTAACTGGGTAAGTGTGAGGTGCTCCAAAATACTAGTAAATTATTTGGGGTAAGTTTCAAAGCAGCCTAGTTAAATTCCACTGAAATGCCAAACAGGTTCTAGATATTACCTGTGTGAGTATGTCATACACATCTCCACAGTGCTGTGTAATTACTTTAGGTAAAGTGTATGCAGCACAAAAAAGACACGAAGCTCAAAGAGTTTTATGTAGTATATTGTCTATAGTATATAGTCTATAGTATATAATCTATTGTCTATAAACTATATCTGGGCAGTAAAAGAAATTTCCTTTTCTACTGGGTTCTTGCTGTTTACTACAGAAAACTAGCAAAATAGAAGAAACATAGAAAGTCTGACTGCAGTCAGGACTGTACACAGTCATACAGAAAGTCTCATTCAGTGCTATAACGAGGCAAGAGATGACGATATATGCACATAACTGACATCAAACCACTAACGCACATCCTCTCTCTCTGCTTTCTCATTCTGGATGAACTTCAATGCAAATGAGCTGAGTGGTGACCAATCAGATTGTTGATATGCAGTGCAGTAACCAATTGCATCACCCACAGTCACACCGAGTGGGACAAAAAACCGTCGATTAAAACTTTATTACTACAGATAAATATTTTTAACAGTAACATTAGAATAACAATAACAACATTAAGCTATTTTGGGACTGGCCAATAATTTTGCATAGGCTTTCTTTGCGCCTCAACTGGCACATATTTTAGCGCCACACCCTAAAGTGGCCAAAAAGCTGTCAACTCACTGTAATAATAATAATAATAATAATAATAATAATAATAATAATTTTATCTATACAGCACTTTTCATGCTGGTGGCAGCTCAAAGTGCTTTACAGACAGGTGATAAAACAGTTATAGAAGAGATCATTAGTATTTAATCAGAAGAAAAAGAAGACGATTAAATTAGAAGACAAACACCACGAGACATTCAGTTTTAATTAAATGCTGATTTAAAGGGAGACGTTTTTAGATGTTTCCTAAAAGTGAGCACTGAGCTGGACTGTCTAATAAAAGCTGAACTGAGTTCCACAGTTCAGATGCTTAATAACTGAAAGACGCCTCTCCATGTTTTCTGTATTTGTAGAAGGCCACTATCTGATTACGTGCCGGATCATAAACAGACAGACACTCTGATCTAAGCAGGTGCTTTAGGGTTGGTTTGAGCTTTAAAGACCAGTAGCAGAACCTTGAAATCGATCCTGAATGATACAGACAGCCAGTGCGGTTCTTTTAAAACAGGAATCATCTGATCTCCCTTTGTTTTTGTCAGGATGCTGCGTTTTGTACAAGCTGTAAGGGATGTATAGTTTTCTTAGGAAGTCCAGTAAGAAGATCATTACAGTGATCAACTCTGCTGTAACAAATGCATGAATAAGTTTCTCTGATAAAAAGCTACTTTGGTGACTTTGTTTACATGCGGTGTAAAACAGCTCAGAGTCTAGGACCACATCCAGGTTTCGTACTTCAGGTTTCGTATAAGAAGCAAAAGAACAAAGTTTCTCAAAAAGAATTTTTCTCAGAGTTTCTCTACAAATGATCAGTATTTCAGTTTTTTCATGATTTAATTGTAGAAACTTTTGCGACATCCACTGAGAAACATCTGACACACAGCTGGTCAGTCTGACCACAGAGTCTTGATCTTCAGAAGGAATAGAAATGTATAGCTGGGTGTCATCAGCACAGCTATGAAAATTTATACTGTGCTTCCTCATGACATCTACCCTAACCTTAACCCTAACCCTAACCCTAACCCCCTAGAGATAGCATGTCCAAAGAGAAAAGCAAAGGCCCCAAGACTGAACCTTGGGGGACTCCAGAAGTAACGGCAAATCGTTTTGATGAATGATTACCAAGTAAAGCAATGAAAAATCACTTAAATTTTGATTGATGAAGCCTTCATTTTAAAGGCTTTATTTTAAAGGCTTTATTTTAAACATTGCAGCTTGTATTTTTTTATATATAAAAATAGAAACTCTGCTTTTACACAAGCACACATGCGTATTCACTGTGCTCAAATTATTATAAGGTTCACAACATTATCACTGTCATTATTTGTAACCGTTGCAGTCCTGAAATCAAAAGGTTCTGCACCCCCCTCAGCCCACCCACTCCCCTGGATGCAATAGCAAAAGACAGACAGCTACAGATGGCACCTATATGGCAGATGTTTCTGATAAAATAAGCAATGTGGTGGTCCTGCTAAACTGGACAGCAGAAAAGCACAGCACAAAAGGGAACTGCAAGACTCTCTGGCAAATAGCCTCTATTTCAGTGCCTCCACCCAGCAGTTGCAGAAGCTAATTGCGTGTGATTGTGGCTGCAGGCTGAGTGTGTCACGACCTTGCAAACACACTGTCTCTAAACAGCCATGAAATTAACCTGATTAAGGGTGAGAAAAACATAATGAGTTAAAAAAGAGTGAGGAGAGAGAGCACAGAAGAAAATGAAGCACACAGTGCGCTGACATGTGGGGACGGGGTTGCGTGGGGGGTATTTTTAAATTCCCTTATTTGTGTTAAGAGGCTGAAATACCCCTCGGTGTCCTCGAGAAGCCCCCGTCGTGTCAGATCACATCAGCATCACACCCGGCTTCACACCACTAAAGCCAAAGAGAGAAACTGGAAGAGCCTGGAAGAGGGCCACAAGGGCTTTTGAGTTGACTGGACTCAAAAATCAGCTTAAGAATGTCTTCAGAATGAAGAAAGCCCCTCTTGAACTCTCTGTGCCCACCGTATCTCTAGGCGGCACAGCAGACAAAAACAGCTTGCCGTTAAAATCACAAGCCTGCTGCTGCCTTGTCAGTGCTGAACATGGATGTAGGGGGTAAGGAAGTAAGCAGGTTTCGCGGTAAGACTTTCCACTCGTTCCCTTGAGGATTTACCCATGATACCCTCATATAATTCGCTGCCTCGCTCTGCTATCCCACGTGACACAGTTCTCCAGGCTTTTTCCCCACATTAGTGAAATAAATGACCATAAATGTGACTGCAGATACTAAGAATGCCAAACAGAGCATGCAGTACTGGGACAGCTTAAGAAATCTGAGCTGAAAGAAGTGCCCTAAGGTGAGAATTACCACGAGTAAAAGACTGCCTCTGTGAAGAGTAAGAGCACATAAGGCCAGCACTACCGACAGTAAAAGTCTTAACTGGAACAAGCAAGAGTAAGAGACCTAAAGACTAGTACTACTAACAATAAGAGCGCATAAAAATACCATTACCAAAAATAAGAGCCCTAAAAAAAATCACTACCAATAATAAAAGCCTACAGACTGCTAACACCAAGAGTTTCACCCTTCGCCCTTACCACTGAGCCCTTAGCCCTCAGTTTTGTGCACGTTTATGTCTAGTGATAGGGTGTCCCTGGCGATGCCAAGGCGATGCCAAGACTGGCGATGCCAAGAGTAAGAGCCCTAAAGACAGTCACTACAAGGAATGAGAACCCTAAAGACTGGCGATGCCAAGAGTAAGAGCCCTAAAGACAGTCACTACAAGGAATGAGAACCCTAAAGACTGGCGATGCCAAGAGTAAGAGCCCTAAAGACAGTCACTACAAGGAATGAGAACCCTAAAGACTGGCGATACCAAGAGTAAGAGCCCAAAAGACAGTCACTACAAGGAATGAGAACCCTAAAGACTGGCGATGCCAAGAGTAAGAGCCCAAAAGACAGTCACTACAAGGAATGAGAACCCTAAAGACTGGCGATGCCAAGAGTAAGTGCCCTAAAGACAGTCACTACAAGGAATGAGAACCCTAAAGACTGGCGATGCCAAGAGTAAGAGCCCTAAAGACAGTCACTACAAGGAATGAGAACCCTAAAGACTGGCGATGCCAAGAGTAAGAGCCCTAAAGACAGTCACTACAAGGAATGAGAACCCTAAAGACTGGCGATACCAAGAGTAAGAGCCCAAAAGACAGTCACTACAAGGAACGAGAACCCTAAAGACTGGCGATGCCAAGAGTAAGTGCCCTAAAGACAGTCACTACAAGGAATGAGAACCCTAAAGACTGGCGATACCAAGAGTAAGAGCCCTAAAGACAGTCACTACAAGGAATGAGAACCCTAAAGACTGGCGATGCCAAGAGTAAGAGCCCTAAAGACAGTCACTACAAGGAATGAGAACCCTAAAGACTGGCGATGCCAAGAGTAAGAGCCCTAAAGACAGTCACTACAAGGAATGAGAACCCTAAAGACTGGCGATGCCAAGAGTAAGAGCCCTAAAGACAGTCACTACAAGGAATGAGAACCCTAAAGACTGGCGATGCCAAGAGTAAGAGCCCTAAAGACAGTCACTACAAGGAATGAGAACCCTAAAGACTGGTGATGCCAAGAGTAAGAGCCCTAAAGACAGTCACTACAAGGAATGAGAACCCTAAAGACTGGCGATGCCAAGAGTAAGAGCCCTAAAGACAGTCACTACAAGGAATGAGAACCCTAAAGACTGGCGATGCCAAGAGTAAGAGCCCTAAAGACAGTCACTACAAGGAATGAGAACCCTAAAGACTGGCGATGCCAAGAGTAAGAGCCCTAAAGACAGTCACTACAAGGAATGAGAACCCTAAAGACTGGTGATGCCAACAGTAAGAGCCCTAAGGAGTGGCACTGCCAAGTGTAAGACTAGCAATAACAAGAATGAAAGCCCTAAGGAGTGGCCGTGGCGAGAGTAAGAGCCCTAAAGTCTGGCAATAACAACAATGAAAGTCCTGCTGACTGAGACTACCAACAGTATGAGCCCTAAAGGCACTACGAAGAGCAAAAGCCGCAAGAATAGAGTTGGGCAATATGGCCAGAAATGTTCTCACAATAAACAAAATTCATATCGTTCGATATCAATACGCATCGCAATAAATGTCAAATCATTATTTCTTTCGAGTTTGAAGGCTGATTTCTGATTTCTGCTGGGTGGTTAATTGCTGTTTTAAACTATCCTTTATGGTCAGAACATGACAAACACTCGCCAAACAGTGGAACATTGGGAGGAAGTGTGTTTATAGCTGTTTTTACCAGCTGGAAAAGCATGGCCACAATTTTTGTACTAGTAATATAATTTAAGGAAGAAAAACACATTTTAGTTGTCTGGTGACGAGTGCTCGGCTGTCCCATTACAAACGCTAAGCAAGTGGCCGACAACAGGGCTAAACTGTTTCTCAACAACGTCAACGTCAACAAACATGAGCTGGCTCGGTGGGTCAGTGATGCATCGCACCGCCTTACTGCCGTCACTCCTACCACATCCATGTCAGAGCACATCACAGTATTCAGACACCAGCTAGCAGACGACTGGATTTCTCTTAGTAGTTTGAGGGGTGAAACTCCACATATCAGCAGCAGACAAACAGAGTCTAACTCGCCGTGTTGTGCGAGTGACAGAGCGCTGCTTCAAGTCAGCCAGCTGCTAAAAACAGCTAGCCTGGAAAGTGCTCTCCAGCTTTCCAAAGCCTCACAGCTTCCTCACTTTACTTCTGTTTAAATTCTTACAGTCCTGTTAAAACTTTGTCTTTTCCGAAATTCTGTAAAGCTGCTTTGTGACAACATCCGTTGTAAAAAGCGCTACAAATAAATTTGATTTGATTTGATTTAAATCAGGGCTGTAACTCACATGAACCCACTTCTTTCTTTCGCTTTCGTTGCTCAGGAACGCACTAAAACTAAAATATAACTGGGCGCTGCAACAGTGCTTTAGTTGTGAGGATCAGACATGATTTAATGCTGCTAAAAGCTTGTTAGGATGTTAGAAAAGAGGTCAGTTCACTGTACGGCAATATAGTTACACCACTTATTTAACTTAGTCACTCACACTTGGTCACAGGAGAAAACATGGAATATATAACTCCATGTTCTAGACGTTGCTAAAGTATATTTCGTGACTCATTTTACTCGTCGTCCTCTCCCTCTCTAATCATGTCTAAAACTCAGAGGTGCGCCCTCTTGTGGCGACAGCAGAGTAGTGTCACTTTTCTTGCAGTAGAAAATGCCACAAGGGCTGTTGCTAGAAAGTGGAAGTGTGAGAATGCTCTATTATATCGAAATTGTATCGAATATTTGAATATATAGTTCCATGGAGTAAAGTCATATCACCATAATTATCGTTATCGTTTATTACCCAGCCCTACCCAAGATTAGCACTAACAACAGTACGAGCCTTAAAGACTAGCACAACAGAAACAGTCCTAAAAACTGGTGAAACCAAGACGAAGAGCTCTAAAGAGCGAGTGCCCTAAAGACAACTCACTTTCATGTTATTTATAGATGTATACTGTGTATTACACAGATGATGCATCTTTTATCTCATCCACAAACTGGAAAAGGGGCTGAGCGCATGAATCTACAGCTTGTGGGCTAAAAATCAGAATGAAAATCTAAACCCAATGCATTACTGCTCTTGTCACTGTACTTGTTCAAAACGCAAACACCATTTCCACATTTATAAATTATTACAACACGATACTTTCAGGTTCTGTTCATGTGAAAATGATCTACACATTCAGCCCAGCGAATTGGGTTTAACAGTGCACTGCACCAAGAGAACTTCCATACACATCTCATGCTCAGCAAAGAGCTTCTGCTTCTGCCTGGGAATATAATAAAATTAAAAAAAAGTCACGTGTCCGCATCTGCGGATTAGCAGGGTTTGGGTGGTGAAGAAACTCTCCTTTAGTCTCTCTGTCTTCAGCAACACCTCCCCACACCCTCCTGAGGGCTACGCTACTACATGCTGGCTGACTTTTCCGCGGAGTGACAGCTAAGTCAGGGGTTTCCTCTTTCATCTGCGAGGCTGAATGCAGCTCGGCTCCAAAAGAGGGAAATTTCAGCTGAAGGATCTTTTCTTACAGGCTGAGCGGATGCACTTTGCTCTGTCAGAGAGCTGTCACGGGGCAGTCATTACAGGCTTACGGGTCGTAATTGCATGTCAAGTGAAGCATACAATAAGCTAAGTTTAGTGCTGGATTAAGGAGACTCTTATGACAAATGTTGCACCAGCACTGAACGTGAATATAATATTGAGTTCACTTGACAAAGCCACTTTACTGTTCTACCCTTTTATGACAAAGTGTCATCACCAGCCCACTACAGATCACTGGCACCTCCTCAGTACTGGCTTAACAAAGCCTTGGCTATGATATCCCAGGTGGTTACTAATATGTTGTTAGATCTTTTTCAAGCCAGAGCCACAAAACTCTGCACAATCGCAGAGATAATACCGGAACAGTTCGCACGTGCTTTTGGGATCGAATGCCTGTCCAGTTTTCTTACAGCATTTGCTCAAACACCATTTCTTTCTTCATTGGAAATGAATGGCGAAATACTGAGAAAACAAAAATCCAACTGCTACAAATGATGTCACAAAGGACAACACCTCAGCAACCACTGTGGGTAATATAGTAACGGCCATGTCACGGCCTAGCAACTACCTGGGACAGGTTAGCACAGGGATCGGCAACCCAAATGTAAAGAAGAACCATTTTGCCCTTTCAACAAAAATCAAACCACCTTGGCAGCCACATTTTATGACCTTTTTATTGAAATAATGTTTTACCATCTTGGCTGTAAATATGTCACAGTATGTGCTGATGTACTAGGTTGAAGAAATCTAAATGAAAACACGGCTTACTTTGCTTTGCCTTAAGCTTTACCTCAGCTATAGCCGCTTTTCTCACATCTCTGGCAGGAAACCTTTTCAAAAGTAGAACAGATTCTTGTAAAATGTCTCTCAACGTTTGATTTTTGAGCTACAAGGCAGAAGTCAGCTTCTCCATTGCCAGCGTCTTGCTCAAATTTGTCCATTACACCTTAAATGGCACCTGAATGCCGCCAAAAGGTAACTGTTGCACTATTTAAGGTGGAACAGGAAATTTTGAACAAGAAGCTGGCGAATGAGAAACTGACTTCAGCTTTGTGACTTTTCAGTGTTTCTCGCTGCAGAATAAACATATTAGGAAATCAGCTGAAGTGATTATAGACACAAATAAGCCTTGGTGAGATTGTCGTCTACGTTGCTATGTTGACCAGCAGTCTGCACTGTTCTTCAGGGAAAAAGGGTGAATTAGCAGTTATACATTAACTCCAGCATTTAAGACAATTTGTTGTTAAAACTGTTGAATGATTTGCAGAGCTTTACTTACTTCTGTAAAGCAGCATTATTTTACTTTTACCTACAAATCTAATTCTGTTGTGGAGCCACAACGGTACAGTAAAAGAGCTGCATGCAGTTCCAGAGGCACATACTGCCAATCCCTGGCCTAGTAACATCTTAACAACCACCTGGAATATGATAACAACAGCCTAGAAACACCTTAACAACCACCTAGGATTCCATAGTAACCTTCTAACGATACTTTTGCTGCCACCTGGGATACCACAGCAACGGCCAAGCCACCACCTGTTATCGCTTAGCAATATCTTTGTCACGCCTATACTGAGGAGTGGTCTGTAGTGGTCTGTAGTGGTCACTTTGTCATAAAAATCAGTGAAAGCATTATTGACTTAATAATATATTAAATTAAATGTTTTCAAATGGCAAACAATAATTAAACCAGCCTTGCAACAATAGCACACAAAGCAGCTTAGTCTACAACCCCATTCCCAAAAAAGTTGTGATGCTGTGAAAAATGTAAACAAAAACAAAATTCAATGACGTGCAAATTATTTAAACCCTATATTTCATTTAAAATAGTACAAAGACAACAAATCAAACGTTGAAACTGAGAAATTTGAATGTATTTTTTTTAATGCCCATTTTGAATTTGATGCCAACAACACATTCCAAAAAAGTTGGGACGGGGGCCTGTTTACTGCTGTTTACCACTGTGTTTCACCATATCCTCTTTTATCAACACTATGTAAGCATTTGGGAACTGAGGAGACACTGCTGGAGTTCTGAAAGAGAAATGTTTTCCTGTTCTTTTCTGATACAGGATTTCAGCTGCTCAGCAGTTCAGGGTCTCCTTTCTCATATTTTACATTTTGCAATGTGCGAAATGTTTTCAGTGGTGACAGGTCAGGACTGCAGGCAGGTCAGTTTAGCACCCGGACACTTTTAATATGGAGAAATGCTGATTTTATACATGCAGAATGCGGTAATAATCAAGACCTTCCCTGAAAAAGACGTCATCTGGATGGCAGCATATGTCCCAAAACATGTATATATATATCATTCAGCATTCACAGATATGCAGGTCACCCATGCCATGTGCACTAATGCTTCCCTATAAAATCATGAACACTGGCTTTTGAACTGTACACTGATAACAAGCTGAGTGGTCTTTAGCCCGGAGGACACGTGTCCATGATTTCCAATAAAAAATACAAATTTTGATTCGTCGGACCACAGGACATTTTTCCACTTCACCTCAGTCCGTTTTAAATGAGCTTGGGCCCAGAGAAGGTGGCAGCATTTCTGGATCTTCTTTGCATTCAAGAGTTTTCATAGACAGTGGCTTTCAGAAGTGTTTCCGAGCTCATGCAGTGATTTCCACTACAAAATTATTTGACAGTGCCGTCTGAAGGCCCAAAGATCATGGCCAGTACGTATCGTTTTTTTTTTTTGCCTTGTCCCTTGCATGCAGAGATTTCTCCAAATTTTTCAAATTTTTAATGATATTTTGTGATAAAATTTTTTATATAGATGATAAAAAGCAAAAGTTTTTTGCTATTTTATGTTGCGAAACATTCTTGAATTGTTGCACGATTTGCTTATGCAGTCTTTCACAGAGTGGTGACCCCCTCCTCATCTTCACTTCTGAAAGACTCTTTTAAAGGATGCTCTTTTATACCCAATAATGTTGTGACTGGTATAAAAATGTATTATGGGAACATTCTGCTTGATTGTGCAGTGATTTATTTTATGAGAAAAGTTTTCACTTGACCAATCCTTTGATATTTCATGTTCAGTGATGAAAGTTTCATAGTGTGGCGCCCAAACATGTTGAAAATCTCCTGCGGGCTTTCAGGTTTCTACTTCTAACAGGAGGACTTTGAGGAGGAAAAGGTTGAGAATCCCTGCATCAAAATTAAGACTAAGTCTAGTTTCATATACAATACTTTCCTAGCATTATTTTTCCCGTAGGGGGGCACTTTCATGTAACAATGACCAAGAGATGACCTAAGAAACGAAATGAAGCCTATGCTCCTGAAGAAAAGACATATTTTCCTCCACATCTGTTTCAGCCAGTGACTCACCCCCCAAACTTCAGGCAAAACATGACATGGCCTTCACCAGCAATGGAACCTTTCAGCTGAGAAAAGTTCAGAAAATTGAGAACAGACTGAACTGAATGATCACAGTGCACCAGGAAAAAGTGTTGCCCTTTCAAATAAAACAGTCTGAAATTTGAAAACCAAAAATCAGTATTCGGACACTGTCTGGCTGGAAGCCATCTGCCGTTCAGTTTGTCTGATTAGCTTGGTGCTGAAAATGCTGCATGTTTCCAGAGGTCTGCAGCAACACAGATGAGGTCACTGACCTTGGAAATGTTAGATTAGCACAGTGATAGATGTTTTTTCCAAGCTGCTTCAAAGGCAATTTGTCAATGATCCACTGACCACCTCAAACAGGGCTCACTAACTGGCACATCACACCAAAGACCACTAACCTGCTAAGATACATGTGTGGACAACGTCTACCCTGTTAATAACAGTGCAGTGAAGGACCATGACCGACGCAGACGCTACAGGAGTGTGAAGTCCAGGACGACTAGACTGACCAACCGTTTCTATTCACAGGCCATCAGGCTGGTGAACACCTCACTTACTACCTCTTCCCCCCTCCCAATCAGAACTGGTTTAACATTCCACTCAATAACTGCACCTTACCTGCACTGCACTGCTGCTGTTAGAACAATACTGTTTACATCTATTACTGCACAGAGTAATGTTGTTTACTGTTTACATCTATTACTGCACAGAGTAATGTTGTTTACTGTTTACATCTATTACTGCACAGAGTAATATTGTTTACTGTTTACATCTATTACTGCACAGAGTAATATTGTTTACTGTTTATATCTGTTACTTGATGCACTTTATGAACAGCTGCTCCACATATTTGCACAGACGCCCGTTTAACTTTTATTTTATTTCAACTTTGCACATACTGTACATGTTTTACTTTTACTTTTTACTACTGTTTTTTAGAGTTATCCTTATATTATTCTTATGTTATTCTTATATTTTCTTTTTTTATTCTCTTAATGTTATATTCGGTGAATGGAGGAACAGCAAAGTAAGAATTTCATGGTACAGTGCAACTGCCTGCTCTGCTGTGCACACGACAATAAAACTCTTGAATCTTGAATCTTCTGAACTGAACCAGTGATTTGGAACAGAGCATTGGAGGAAGAGGAAAGAAGAGAGAAGCAAAACTATCCTACTTATGAAAGATCTGAATGTCATAGCTATAAAGATATCATCATAAAAGTTACCAAGTAGAGCTTCAACAAATACTCAACCAGGCTGATAACGTTACTCAGAAAAGAAGGTGACACTGATTTTAAGTGTGTTTTTGTTTGCTTTTCTATTTTTACCATAGTTGCCAATTCCCAATCATTAGCTATACTCCTAAAAAAGTGTGTTTCCCCAAGTCACACAGTGCTGTCGTAATGGGAGGGTGAGAGTTTCCCCCCAAGACAGGTGAAGGTGAAGCTCCACCACATCTTTTCAAACTGCTGCTAACACAACACAATTAGCTGAAGCTAAATGTCAGCTAAGACACCTGCAACTGATTCTCTCCTGGATTCAGAGCTGTGGCAACACCAGGGATTGGAATCTGACTATATACAGTCGCTCTGACAGACTGTAACACACTACAGGAAGCGTAGGGGGCGATACGGCTTCTACTGTTTCATTTAAAAAGCTCTATAATGTTCATATGATCCACACAGTCGCTCTGACAGACTGTAATACACTACAGGAAGCGTAGGGGGCGATACGGCTTCTACTGTTTCATTTAAAAAGCTCTATAATGTTCATATGATCCACACAGTCGCTCTGACAGACTGTAATACACTACAGGAAGCGTAGGGGGCGATACGGCTTCTACTGTTTCATTTAAAAAGCTCTATAATGTTCATATGATCCACACAGTCACTCTGACAGACTGTAATACACTACAGGAAGCGTAGGGGGCGATACGGCTTCTACTGTTTCATTTAAAAAGCTCTATAATGTTCATATGATCCACACAGTCGCTCTGACAGACTGTAATACACTACAGGAAGCGTAGGGGGCGATATGGCTTCTACTGTTTCATTTAAAAAGCTCTATAATGTTCATATGATCCACACAGTCGCTCTGACAGACTGTAATACACTACAGGAAGCGTAGGGGGCGATACGGCTTCTACTGTTTCATTTAAAAAGCTCTATAATGTTCATATGATCCACAGTCGCTCTGACAGACTGTAATACACTACAGGAAGCGTAGGGGGCGATACGGCTTCTACTGTTTCATTTAAAAAGCTCTATAATGTTCATATGATCCACACAGTCGCTCTGACAGACTGTAATACACTACAGGAAGCGTAGGGGGCGATACGGCTTCTACTGTTTCATTTAAAAAGCTCTATAATGTTCATATGATCCACACAGTCGCTCTGACAGACTGTAATACACTACAGGAAGCGTAGGGGGCGATACGGCTTCTACTGTTTCATTTAAAAAGCTCTATAATGTTCATATGATCCACACAGTCGCTCTGACAGACTGTAATACACTACAGGAAGCGTAGGGGGCGATACGGCTTCTACTGTTTCATTTAAAAAGCTCTATAATGTTCATATGATCCACACAGTCGCTCTGACAGACTGTAATACACTACAGGAAGCGTAGGGGGCGATACAGCTTCTACTGTTTCATTTAAAAAGCTCTATAACGTTCATATGATCCACACAGTTGCTCTGACAGACTGTAATACACTACAGGAAGCGTAGGGGGCGATATGGCTTCTACTGTTTCATTTAAAAAGCTCTATAATGTTCATATGATCCACACAGTCGCTCTGACAGACTGTAATACACTACAGGAAGCGTAGGGGGCGATACGGCTTCTACTGTTTCATTTAAAAAGCTCTATAATGTTCATATGATCCACACAGTCGCTCTGACAGACTGTAATACACTACAGGAAGCGTAGGGGGCGATACGGCTTCTACTGTTTCAATTAAAAAGCTCTATAATGTTCATATGATCCATACAGTCGCTCTGACAGACTGTAATACACTACAGGAAGCGTAGGGGGCGATACGGCTTCTACTGTTTCATTTAAAAAGCTCTATAATGTTCATATGATCCACACAGTCGCTCTGACAGACTGTAATACACTACAGGAAGCGTAGGGGGCGATATGGCTTCTACTGTTTCATTTAAAAAGCTCTATAATGTTCATATGATCCACACAGTCGCTCTGACAGACTGTAATACACTACAGGAAGCGTAGGGGGCGATACGGCTTCTACTGTTTCATTTAAAAAGCTCTATAATGTTCATATGATCCACACAGTCGCTCTGACAGACTGTAATACACTACAGGAAGCGTAGGGGGCGATACGGCTTCTACTGTTTCATTTAAAAAGCTCTATAATGTTCATATGATCCACACAGTCGCTCTGACAGACTGTAATACACTACAGGAAGCGTAGGGGGCGATACGGCTTCTACTGTTTCATTTAAAAAGCTCTATAATGTTCATATGATCCACACAGTCGCTCTGACAGACTGTAATACACTACAGGAAGCGTAGGGGGCGATACGGCTTCTACTGTTTCATTTAAAAAGCTCTATAATGTTCATATGATCCACACAGTCACTCTGACAGACTGTAATATGCTACAGTGCATCATATGAAATGTAGGCGTGGTATGGCTTCTGCTGTTTTGCTGCACCATAAAGGAAGAAAAAATACTAGTTTTACAGACAGAAATAATCATTAGTTATGCCCAAAGCACTGTTCACACTTGCCCAGTCAGCTTATGCTGGCATCTTCTCCACATTTGGAGAAAAATCATGAATCACCACCTGGACAGCACAGAGCAAACCGTCTTGTTGACATTTAATTTCAAAAGGACATAGAGGAGCGTTCTAAAGTGGCGTCTCCTGCTGAGAGGCTGATAAACATGAAGCAAGAGAACCTCAGGCTCTGTAAGGCAGGACTGCGCGATTAAACATGCCTGATTCCTCCTTTTGGACCACGTCCTGAAAGTAGCTGGACCCGTCCCAAATACAGCTTTTCCCCAAAGGCGAAACCAGTGCCAAACTGGCCTTCCAACAGCCGTCGGGTACTGTGAGAGGGAAGACATTGAAAGGGAATGGAAAGAGAAAGAAACAGACAAAAAAGCCAAATTTGAGCTTTTCTTCAGTGGGAACTGCAAGTAATTCCATTCAAACGGTCCAAATCATTAGGGAGTTCAACGGATTTCCTACTAAAACAACATGTGCTGTGTGGGCAGCAGTGGGTCCCAGCAGGGCGAACAAGAACTATACGTGTATATCTGTACAGTTCCTTGTATCCCATTTTTCTAGCTCATATTATTTATGTAGAACAAGTGAGTCAACCTCCAGCCTGTAAATGAATGGAGAGATCCACTCAAACGGCGCTGTCATCACAGGCCTTGAACGTCCTTTAGTAAAGCAGCCATACAGCAGTAAATACGTTCTGAATTAATGCCAGGCTTTCGCAGTAATCACTGCATTTAACTCATTTTGCCATTGGCGCATTTTTTCCTTCCTTAAATTTAATCAACAGTGCTCCTCCCTTGGCTTAGTACAAGAGACCATGAAATGGTTTTCCAGCAACGGAAACAAACGCATTCAGACAAATACAGCAGACAGAGTTTCTCTCGCTGAGATGAATAAGAAAAGAAAATAGCCTCAAGAGGAGGAGGAGAACATCAGAAATTGAAAAAACAGCCTTTCATCTAATGAAAGAAAGCAAAAAAAATATTTAAACTGACAAGCCTGAACAGAGGAACCGAAAAAAAAACCTTCAGATGAAGGAAATAATACTGTCAACAACATCGATATAGCATTTAGCAGCAAAACCGAGCTCATTTGAAATCTGGCAGAGCTATATTTGTACATTTTCTGTTTATTTAACTTTATTTATTTATTTTTTTAACTCATTCACAGTAAGTGGTTCAGCCCACAGCCTGGGCAGGGAGTCTCACTCAAATATGCATTAATGCCACTATAATGAGAAGATTTGGCTTTTTGTTTTCTCAAAAAAATGTGAAAATTAACACCAATGAGAGCGTTTAGGGGTTTTGTGAACAGAAATGAGGCAAAGGAAAAGACAGGCAGGTTCAGGCCAACTAAACATGAGTCAGAAGCAACGTTTTTATATTATACATTAGGATACGTTGAGAAATGTCACATTACAAAAAGCTGGAAAGATCTGACTCTGGGCGCAGAAAGTGGCCAGTAACAACGCGCTGCCAAGATTATGATTCAAGCCGCTTAGTCACCTTCACCTCAGTCTTGAGTGAAAGAAAACTGTAGGAATCAAAACGGATTTACTGGCCAAGTGCAACTGATCTAGTCAAAAATCAAGCTCACAACATGTGTTAGAGCCGGTTATTCATTCAGTCTAATGAGAAACTGTAGAACGGACTCGGTTTATATCACAATACCTACATTTAGAGTCGGTTATTCATTCAGTCTAATGAGAAACTGTAGAACGGACTCGGTTTATATCACAATACCTACATTTAGAGCTGGTTATTCATTCAGTCTAATGAGAAACTGTAGAACGGACTCGGTTTATATCACAATACCTACATTTAGAGCTGGTTATTCATTCAGTCTAATGAGAAACTGTAGAACGGACTCGGTTTATATCACAATACCTACATTTAGAGCTGGTTATTCATTCAGTCTAATGAGAAACTGTAGAACGGACTCGGTTTATATCACAATACCTACATTTAGAGCTGGTTATTCATTCAGTCTAATGAGAAACTGTAGAACGGACTCGGTTTATATCACAATACCTACATTTAGAGTCGGTTATTCATTCAGTCTAATGAGAAACTGTAGAACGGACTCGGTTTATATTACAATACCTACATTTAGAGCCGGTTATTCATTCAGTCTAATGAGAAACTGTAGAACGGACTCGGTTTATATCACAATACCTACATTTAGAGTCGGTTATTCATTCAGCCTAATGAGAAACTGTAGAACGGACTCGGTTTATATCACAATACCTACATTTAGAGCCGGTTATTCATTCAGTCTAATGAGAAACTGTAGAACGGACTCGGTTTATATCACAATACCTACATTTAGAGTCGGTTATTCATTCAGCCTAATGAGAAACTGTAGAACAGACTCGGTTTATATCACAATACCTACATTTAGAGTCGGTTATTCATTCAGTCTAATGAGAAACTGTAGAACGGACTCGGTTTATATCACAATACCTACATTTAGAGTCGGTTATTCATTCAGCCTAATGAGAAACTGTAGAACGGACTCGGTTTATATCACAATACCTACCTTTAGAGTCGGTTATTCATTCAGCCTAATGAGAAACTGTAGAACAGACTCGGTTTATATCACAATACCTACATTTAGAGCCGGTTATTCATTCAGCCTTGGATTTCATACCTATGGCCTAGCAACATCTTAGCAACCACTTGAGATAACAGCAGCAGTCCTTCAACACATTAGCGATCACCTGGGACGCCATAGCAACGACATTAGCAACCACCTCAGCATTCATAGTAACGGCTTTGTGAAGCTGTTCCAGTTACTAATGTGAGCTTTGCATGTGTGTGAAAGGTCACACAGATGCTTTTTGTACAGCTTGTTCAACCTAGCAACAGTTGCCATGAAAGAATTTCTGAGCAGGGCATATACAACAAAAATGTCTTAGTGAAATTAATGATAATAAAATTTTAAATTAGTAGCCTGGATGTCCTGATCGTCATCTGGCTTCAGCCAGGACATCCAGGCTACACACTGCACTTCTACATATACTGGTATATAGTTCAACTCCATCCTCTGGAACTGCCGTCCCAGTGCTCTAGCATCTTACTTACCTGCCATGTTACCCCACTTACCTGCCATGTTACCCCACTTACCTGCCATGTTACCCCACTTACCTGCCATGTTACCCCATTTATCTCATTGACCCCTTTTTCTGCCACTATACAACCTTTAACTGCTGCTGCACTCAGCACTTTAACTTTAGACCCATACTTTGCACACTGTAAAGTTTACAGGTATGACTGTGTGTGTGTGTGTGTGTGTGTGTGTGTGTGCGTGTGATGGTAGGAATGCATGTTTTACTTTATTTTTTATTTCATCTTGTTATAAAGCCAGAGAGGCCAGGTTGAGATGGTTTGGACATGTGTTGAGGAGGAATAGTGGAGATATTGGGCAAAGAATGTTGGAGATGGAGCTGCCGGGTAGAAGGAGAAGAGGTAGACCTCAGAGAAGGTTTATGGATGTAGTGAAGGTGGACATGGAGATGGTTGGTGTGAAAGTAGAGGAGGCAGTGGATAGGGCAAGATGGAGGCAGATGATCTGCTGTGGCGCCCCCTAAAGGGAGCAGCCGAAAGAAGAAGAAGAAGATTTATTATATCTATTCTCTCTAAATGTGAACGTCGGTCTGATACTGGGCACTGTGAGCTCCTGTAACCAAAACCAAATTCCTTGTATGTGTAGCAAAGCCAATAAAGCCTGACTGATTATATAAACAGGTAATACATAATATCAGTATCACATAATAACTGATAATACGATGATAAATGGTGATGTGAGATCAGGAGGTCATTCACTGTCCTTCTAAAGCCGATGCAGGAATATCAGCAGTCATGCAATCTTGTAATTAACTGTGACTTAGAACTTTTTCAGCAGATGAGGTTCCAAACGTCATAGTTGAGAGGGTGGCAACTGATTTAAATCATCAGTCTAATACATGAGGGTCTTACTTTGGACATCTAATTGCATCAGCTAGCGTGGCACCAATGAGAACGCCGTCGACTCTGAAATGTGACGGACTGTGACAGGAGTTTAGACCAGCTTGTTTAAATGAAGGTCTAACGGCCGTGTTTGCATTAAGAGAATGTAGTCATATCTGGTCGCATGAGTCACTGAGCACAGGTTCTACCGCAGACGGCACTCATTAGACTTACAGAGTTCGGAAAGAACAGGTGGAGCAGCAGGTTGGTGAGGGAACAAAGCTGCAGCTTTGGCCTAGAAAGGAAAACTTGAGTCACATATTCTAGCAGCGTAGTGCAAATGAGGGCGATGAGATGTTCATGAGTATATAAGGCCCCGTTTACAGTGCGTCCAGCATCTGGACCTTATATGCATATGCCTTTGATCAACGTCATTGATTTATTAAAATAACGTGTTTGTGACAATGGTGCAGCCAGAATTTCATTTTAAAGGGGGTCTGGTTACAGGTTGGGGTTCCAGCAAGCAAGCATTAAGGCCCCAAGGCATCGCTATAGTGAGGATGACAGCATCCAACTGGCCTAGATAACTAGATAATAGTGGGAAAACATTTTTGCATATTAAATACAACAAATTGCTTATATTGCAATTATACTGGCTATTATAACAACTGACAGCACACCACAGTGACTAAAGGCTAATTAGGGTCTACTTGTTACAGAACTAGAACCATTTTCTTTACCATGATCAACTACTAGTATTTGCTAGCTTGATAAGGAGCTAGCACATCTCTGAAGTTCTCACCATCAGATGAAAGGAACCATGAGTAAAAAGGAAAACCTCCCGAAGAGCATGAGGAAGAACCACTGAGAAGAACCAAGACTTAAAAGCTCAGAGCATTAGATAGATCTACTGGGAGGAATCAAGACTTCAAAGTTCAGAGCATGAGGAAGATCTCCTGAGAGGAACCAAGAATTAAAAGGAGAACTTCCCTAAGAGCACAAAGAACCACTGAATCTAAATTGAGTTTTTTCCAAACTATCGCGTTAAAGGAGGACCCATCCTGCAGTTTGGGGACGAGCAGGACGAGTGAGGCGCTGCAGCCCTGCAGTCTAACCAGCTACAGCTGTTAGCGAACAAGCAGAAAATATACGACCTTCATCCTCTGGTTATAAGGGGGCTGCCTGACACGTTACTATAGTAACCACCCCACAAGCACACTCACACATGTAGGATATTGACAGAAGCTGTGAATTAGGGGGAGAGAGAGAGAGAGAGAGAGAGAGAGAGAGAGAGAGAGAGAGAGAGAGAGACAGACAGAGAGAGAGAGAGAGAGAGAGAGAGAGAGAGAGAGAGAGAGGGAGAGAGAGAGAGAGAGAGAGAGAGAGAGAGAGAGAGAGAGAGAGAGAGAGAGAGACACAGAGACAGAGAGAGACAGAGAGAGAGAGAGAGAGAGAATGACGTCCAGAAGGATGTACAGAAATATCTGTGTCCTGTTTAATCACAGCACAGAACATATATTTTACTATATTTATATACTATAACATATATATTACTATTTTTCTTATTTTTCAATTAATTGTTTACATGCTTCTGTTATGTTGTTCTCATGCTAAAGGCTTGGATTTGTAATACAATGATGCTTAATATCAGCCGATATCAGTGTCACGATTGCCCCCCCACCCCGTCATCCATGTGCTTTTGGTCGCCGGTTCGATCCCCAGTGCCGACAGTCCATGACTGAGGTGTCCTTGAGCAAGACACCTAACCTGAAATTGCTGCTGCCCACCGCTCCCGGCAAGTGTGCTCATTGCCCCCTAGTGTGTGTGTTCACTAGTGTGTATGTGGTGTTTCACTTCACGGATGGGTTAAATGCGGAGGTGGAATTTCCCCGTTTGTGGGATTAAAAAAAGTATCACTTAACTTAAGCCCAGACTACTTTTTAAATGAGGCACAACAAAAAGGAGGATTCGGCACCTTTAATACATCGGAAGACAATTACAATTGTAATACCAAGCAGTATCATCACAATCACTATACGATTCTAACCCATAACATCTGATAGATGACAGCGCTGCTGAAATGGACACACATAACTAACAATTCGGTCACATTCAGCTATAGAAATCCTTCTCTCTCTCTCTCTCTCTCTCTCTCTCTCTCTCTCTCTCTCTCACTCTCTCTCTCTCTCACACACTCTCGCACTCCAGAACATTCGCTGCCTCGCCTTGCTGTTTCCATGGCAACACACCCCTCAGTTCTCCGAGGACTGATGGAAATGGTAAAAGAATGAGACTATTTCAAACTATAAGGCAACGGATTCCATGATGCTGCTAAACGCCATAGCGCCAAGGGTCCCCTGTGTACCAGACCAACGTGCAAACAAACAAGTAAACAAACAAACACTGAGTGTTGGAAGGTCTTCATGCTTTTTTTTATCCCAGGGAGCAGAGGGTTTGTGTAGACATATGATTAGGTGCCAACACGTAATTTGAATCCAAACTACACAAAATATTGTTATTGTTGTTAATTATTACTGCTATACTGGCCTCTACATATTATGACATCACACACAGTTCGTGTGAACCAACAAAAGGAAATTATTTTACTTAAAACAACATAGGCTGGTCTTTAAAGGAGAATTCCACGGAATTTTCTAAATCCCTGCATTATTAAACAGATGCGATTAAGCGATTTTAACCCAATACACTTTTGTTAAATTCAGCGATTATTTACTCACAATCCACTACCTGTCCGTTCCGATGTTGTGACACAGCCCTGACTCGAATGACAAAACACTGTTCTAGCCAATCAGCAACAGGGGGCGCTCTTGCTCATACACAGGAGAGTCGGGGAGAGACGACTGAGAAACAACCGAAGAGGAGAACATACGAAGAACAAAGACTGAGAAAGTTCTGAGATCAGGCGAGGGCGAAGAGCCGCGCTAACATCAGCGAGGTGGTTCAACGGTGGAAAGACCTCTGAGAGCTGACGAGGCTGAAGCTGCCTTCCTACTCACCCACATCTTGTTCTAATTTTCCCGTTCCACCTTAAATGGTTCAGCAGTTACATTCAAGGTGCCCTTTTGTTTGAACTTCTCTGTTCCTCCGTAAATCAGCTTGACTTTCTGCTGGCTTTCGTGTAAATGTTCCCGTTCCACCTTGTTTACATCGCAACAATCAATTTTGCACAGAAAAGATGAAAATCTGGTGGAGTTCCCCTTTAAAGCGTTTGTAATATACTGTAAGGCCTTACTTATTCAGCCCTTCCCAGCCAACTTTGGTTAAAAAGTCATGACAGGTGTGCAGCTTTTGCACATAATTGTTTGTCACCTTGAATATTTTAATGAATTAGAATATAGATTAATAAAATAATACAGATTGATACAGCAGTGCAGTTTACCTGTATTCTTTGGTTTTTGCTTGCTTCCACTGATTCCACTGATGTTTGGCTAAATCTCTGCATAATTAAGTCAGTGAGAGGAAATCAACTCAGCGTTTTCCTGCAGGAACTTTCTGTGAGGGAGGTTTTAGAGGTGGGCGTCTGGGTCCTATCACCACCACTGTGAACAATACTGACTTGGTACGTTTCTCTAGAATGCAGAAGACCTCTGAACGACCTTGTTTACATCTTAACCAACTAATTATGTCGAATTTTGAAGAATAAAAAAAGAAAAGGTGGATTTCCCCTTTAACAATGACTTTAAAAACACAAGTGATCCAAAAATAGCTCAGACTGAAGAGATTAAGACTTCAGGGGAGTAATCCTCTGGATTATGTTACAGATTTTAACAGATAATCAGTAATCTGTAATGCATTTTAAAGTACTGCTGCTTACGAATGATAAACCCAAACACACACAGTGCATGCGTGCTACTATGAGCATTTATTTATAGCTCTGACGCAACTACAATCGTCATGCACACTCCCACACCTCCATCTGCCGACACTCCTGCAGGGTAATGAAATGCTTTGGCGGGTGTGGTGGGCTCCACATTAGAGGGAAATTCTGCTTTTACGTTTTAACGAGCGAACTTTCCACAGAGAGCAGCTATAAACACTAACGGTACATTCACACGGCTGTTTATGTGCTCTCACACAGACAGGCAGCGTATTCAACACAGGTGCTGAAGGAGCTCTCCATGACCTACTCAGCGCACAGCGGTTCAGCCACACCCATTCAGCCTACAGCAGTTTAGCCCCACCCATTCAGCCCAGATAGCAGTTTAGCTCCACCCATTTAGCCTAGAGCAGTCTCCACCAATTCAGCCGTTTGTAGAGATGGGGGAAAACCGACTCTTAGATGCATCACCATGTGGACGTGGACAATTCTGAATCATCAAAAATCAATTTATCATCATCATCATCATCGTTAACCACTAATCCAGGCAGCAGTTGAGAGAGCAGAGAGTCCCAGACGACCCTGTCCCCCGCAACTTCTTCCAGCACATTCCCAGGGACTCCAAGCCGCTCCCAGGCCAACTTGGAGATATAAACCCTCCAACGGGTCCTTCGACGACCCTGGGGGCTTGTCCCGTTAGTCTGTGCCTGGTACACCCCCACGAGGAGGCGTCCAGGGGGCATCCGGATCAGATGCCTGAGCTGGCTCCTCTCAATGTGGAAGAGTAGCGGCTCCTGGATGGCTGAGCTCCTCACCCTATCAAATAGAGTGTAGCTGCCACCCTGTGAAGAGGCTCATTTCCGCCGCTTGTATTCACGATCTCATTCTTTTGGTCATTACCCACAGCTCATGACCACAGGTAAGGATCGGAATGTAGACCGACCGGTATACAGAGAGCTTTGGCCTTTTGGCTCAGCTCCCTCTTCACCACTACAGTCCGGTACAGTGACCGCATTGCTGCTGCCGCCTGTCCCAGCCTGCGGCCGATCTCACCGTCCCTCTTCCCATCCCTCGTGAGCAAGACCCCAAGATACTTAAACTCCTCCACCTTTCCCCTTACCTGGAGCGGGCATGCCATGCTTTTCCGGGCTAAGACCATGGACTCAGACTTGGAGGTGCTGATCCGCAAACCAACCGCTTCACACTCGGCTGTAAACATCAATGTGGTTCAGCCAAAAGAACAACATCATCTGCAAACAGCAGAGACGCCACTCTCTGGCCACCACACACAATGCCCTCCTGACCCCGGCTACACCCTGACACCCTGTCCATGAATATCACGAACAGGAGTGGAGACAGAGCACAACCCTGCCAGAGCCCAATGCTAACACTGAAAGTAAAAATCAATTCTCTAAATTTTAATTGATAAAGTAATTGATGGAAAGCAAAAGGGGGAACTTGG
>NC_051225.1:40160957-40183457 GCF_015220715.1 Pygocentrus nattereri
TCTGTCTTTAGAGTTCCAACCGCCTCTGGTAGCAGCATCAGCAAAAGAACTGCACGTCAGGATCTTCATTAAAAAAGAGGTTTCCATGACCGAGCAGCTACACACAAGACTACGACTAAAACGCTCAGTGCCAAGCGTCGGATGGAGTGGAGTAAGTCACGTCGCCGCTGGACTCTGGAGCAGTGAATCACACTTCTCCATCTGTCAGTCTGTTTGGCGAATGACAGGAGAACGTTACCTGCCTGACTGCACTGGGCCAGCTGTAAAGTTTGGAGGAAGAGGGATGATGATATAGGGATGTTTTTTTAGGGGTTGGTCTAGAACCCTTAGTTCCAGTGAAGGGACATTTTGGATAATTGTATATTTGTAACAGTTTGGAGTGGAACCTTTTCTGTTCCAGCATGACTGAGCCCCAGTGCACAAAGTAAGGTCTATAAAGGCCTGACTGGGTGAGTTTGGTGTGGAAGAACTTGACTGGCCCTCACAAGCCCTGACCTCAACCCCACAGTTCACCTTTGGGATGAACTAGAACAGATTGTGAGCCAGACCCTCTCGTCTCGTCTTGTGTCCAACCACTGTCTACACAGCTGTCTGTCTGTCTGTCTACACATCTGTCTGTCTGTCTGTCTACACATCTGTCTGTCTGTCTGTCTATACACCTGTCTGTCTGCTTGTCATATGATTATTTGGTGAACTATCACTTTAATGTCCAGTGTATGTGAAACTCAAAGAACCTGTAAAAGTGAGAAATCTGACAGCAGAGTGTGAACAAGGCATGAGAGCAGGAACCTGCACGCACACACACACACACACACACACACACACACACACACACAGACATCATGTCGATGTGTCCATGTTGCCATGGAAACATGTCCGGATGCAGCGGGCTGTACCACATGGCTGAGGCATGACTGACCACAGGCAGCATGTTAGTCATCAGATCATATAATCACACAACGCTAATATGTTATATTATTCATATTATTTCTATGTGTTATGAAGAGCGTCAAAAAAGTGTTTAGATCAAAGCTGTTAAAAACACTGACAATAAAAACAGTTATGACCTAAAAATGTATTTTCCTTTTCCTGATTCTCTCAATGCTCTCATCTCACAAATGAAAAGTGCCATCTGGTGGCTGATGCTGGAACTGCACTGTCCTTGAGAAAAGGCTGGGTGTGGCTATTCAAATATACAGATATTCCAACTCAACTAAGTATGGATTAACTTCAGGAGGTAATCACATAGGGCATGTGCAGTTTGGAATAAAACCTAACAGAACTTTTTTTCAGAATGAAATACATGAAGGGAAGCTCATTTATGAAATGTCAGATGTGTACAGTGTAAAGTTCTGTGGGTCAGCAGGTAGCGCACACGCCTAAACCACAATAATAAATCACTAAAACATCCAAACCACCAGGTACGGACCACCTCCACACAATCAATTAATATAAACCCCTAAATCTTTACAATGTATGATTTTTCTAGATTTGTGGCAAATGTGGTGAAATATGGCTTATAGCAAAAATCCTTAAACATCTTAATTATATTAATACGAATTTGGGGCTGCTGCAGAAACTTCAGGACAGTTTCTCTAAGCAATGAAAAAAACCTTCAAAAAAATTGGAGGTGTTTCTGGTGTTTCTGATCAAATGGCCAACAAGCACAGCTACAATGTAGGTGTTCGTAACAAAGTGGCCAGTTAGTGGAAATACAAGGCGGGTGTTTCTAATAAAGTGGCCAATTAATAGAAGGACATGGTTTGTGTTTCTAATAAAGTGGCCAGTGAGTGGAAGCAGAAGGTGGGTGTTTCTAATAAAGTGGCCAGTCAGTGGAAGCAGAAGGCGGGTGTTTCTAATAAAGTGGCCAGTTAATAGAAGGACATGGTTTGTGTTTCTAATAAAGTGGCCAGTTAATAGAAGGACATGGTTTGTGTTTCTAATAAAGTGGCCAGTAAGTGGAAGCACAAGGTGGGTGTTTCTAATAAAGTGGCCAGGGACAGTAAGCAGAACATCTCTTAACAGTTAAAGAACCCTTAAGTTCCTTAAGTGAGTGTTTAGATACAGAGATGTGGTGTCACTGTTAGTTTTTAGTGTGTGTGTGTGTGTGTGTGTGTGTGTGTGTGTGTGTGTGTGTGTGTGTTGTTCCCAGACAGGATATTGATCTTTAGAATACCAGACACATTCTCTCAGCTCCTGGACATGAGTGTGTGTCCTCGTTCTCTGTAAATATTATTCCACCCATTTCTTTACCCTCTTCTCACTGCTTGTCTGTACCTCCACTGAGCCTGGGGTCCAGAAATAACCCCAAGTCCAGCAGACGGTCAATATTAAAGTCTGTACTGGACACACCGGACAAAAGGCCACCCAGAACTCAAGAGTGCGTATGTGATTGTGTGTGTGTGTGTGTGTGTGTGTGTGTGTGTGTGTGTGTGTGTGTGTGTGTGTGTGTGTGTGTGTGTGTGTGTTATGCGACTCGAACGAAATTTAGTTTCATGCACATTTTAAGCAACCGAAGTTTAACCATCCATTCATTCATCCCTCCATCAATCCTTTGATCCATCAGTTCATCCACCCCTTCATCTATCCACCTATACATTTATCCATCCACCTATCACTCCATTCATACATCTATCCACCCACTCATTTACTCACTCATTCATCCCCGTCTGCTAGAACAGAATACCTGTCGGCTCTGTGTACAACATCATATTGTCGGTGCTATTGAGGGTCTCTTTAGTGGGCATCACCAAAATGTCCCCAACAGGTAAGCATGTAAAAGTGCTGGACGTGTTTAATTTAGCGGCACTTCCTAAAAAGAGCAGCTCCTGTCGGCCCTGAAGCAAATTAATCCCCCAACGCAGGAATCTCCCGCAGAACGAGAAGAGCGTCTCTGAGGAGGAACAGAGTAACATCGAAATCTCCCATCAGAGCAAACAGCCAGGAGAAGAGCCCCCAGAGGAGAATACCAGCCTAATTCTATTAGATAGAGGGCGGGGGGTCGGCAGGGCGGGGTGGAGGCATCCTCATCCTCTACTGGATGATGCTGAAATCTCTTAATAGGATGAAGAATGAGATAAAGTTAATACAAAGAGGAGAGAGATAATGACGCTCTGCGAATAAAATCCCCCCTAATTAAAAGGTTTCCATTATTATGGCCGCTTTCTCTGCATGTATCTAACGAGTGTAAGCTCTGCCTCCAGACATTCCAGCTGTGATACAATTTCACACACATTGTTTTAGGATTTAACGCTGTGCTGTGTGTGTGTGTGTGTGTGTGTGTGTGTGTGTGTGTGTGTGTGTGACCAAACAGCCTGCAGTGTAACAGCACTGACAGCTACTGTAACCATCACAGCACAGCTGAACTCACACACACACATTCAACAAACACTCAGGCAGCTTCAGCCGCAGACACACACAGCAGTGCTGGAATCAAATCTATTCAGGCAGATTTGAGCCCTACAACTAGGGCAGGTTCCGGAAGACCCGATCGTTCAGGTGACGCCAAGTTACTGCACTGAAACTTCATTTAAACTTTGATGCTGATGCAGATCGATTTGGTCCCAATTTATAAAATGTTTATCAGTATCGACAGAAATGTACATGAGAAATATGAAATATCAGAACCGGCCCACATTCCCCACATCAGTGATCAGTTCATCCATTCATCCATCCATCTGGACCCTTTCATTCAGCTATCCATTCATTCATTCATTCATTCATTCAACCACCCATTTATCCATCTATCTAATAATCCCTCCATTCATTCCTCCTACCATCAGTCCACAGATTCATAAATCCTCCCGTCCATTCATCCTTTCATCCCTTCGTTCATTCATGCTTCCATCCATCCATCCACCCATCTAACTGTTCATTCATTCACCCATCTACCCATTCATCACTGCACTCACTCACACACTGATCCAGCCATTCATCCACGCATTCATTTATCCACCCACCCATTAATTCATTCATTCAATTATCCACCCAATTATTAATCCACTGATTCAGCCATCAGTTCAGCCATTCATCCATCCACATATCCATCAATCGAATTCTATCAACTCTATTCATCCATTCACTCATTCATCCACGTACAATATCTTTAGGATCTCTGTACAAGGAAAACGAACTCCATGAGTTTAATGAGTTCACAAAAAATGTATTAATAATAAGCAGCAGAAAATTGAGTCACAGTGAAAATCAGGATCCTAATGATCAGCAGCACTGAGAGCAGCTGCAGCCGCTGAAAGAGTTTAACACAGCAGGAAGAGTGAACGAGGGGTTAACGCTGCTGAGCTCTGCTGCTTCAGCGCCCCCTGTTGATCAACACATGAACTGCTGACAGAACCAGCAGAAGAACAGCCAAAAGCTGTAAGTGACCGTTTCATCACACAGCGGGGTTCGATTTCTCCTCTGCCGCCCCCCTTAAAATAGTTTATTTATGCAAACTTTGAATTTTCCAAGTGTCTGTTCTGCTCCTGGAAGCTCTTCAATCCTGAAAACTAGAGAAAAACTAAATACCCTGAAACATATTGAGTATTGTGAATTTTGCCATGCCGCTGTTTATTTAGTAAAGACAATGAATAGAACCATGACCATCCAGAGAATGCTTTGCATGCTTAAAAGGTTCTGTGCATGGTGATATGGTTGCATATGGTTCTACACAGAACTTGAAACTGGCTCTACATTCCACCAAAAAGAGTTCTGTACTGTTACAAGCTTGGCATCGTCACAACAGCAGAACACATTCTCCACCAGTCTGAAGAACCATTTCACCATGCAGAGAACCATTTAAGCATGCAAATGGTGAGGTTGAGTGTTCATGGTTCTATATGGAACCCGAATGCTGTGCAGTCTAGCACTGGGATTAATCTCTGTCCAGGAAACTGACCGTATGTAACACCTTTCTAATAAATTCAGATTCAGGAGAAAAAGGAGTGGCAGCAGGTTAGAGACAATGGCCAAAATTGACCACCAGGTGGCAGCACAAACGTCACTGGGTCTCTGTGTGTGTGTGTGTGTGTGAACTGTGATGTTGCTTTAGGCTATAGAATCAGCAGATCAGGCACTCTCATTAGTAATTAGTGTGAGTAATACAGACATTAGATAAACACTCATCAACAGCAGCATCTTCACCTTTATTAAATTAATCAGTTCATTTAACTGTTCTGCCTCCTTCAAATCCTCTCCTCACACCAACAACATTCACGCTTACTGCCAGACAGGTCATATCACCCCCTACGCTTCCTGTAGTGTATTACAGTCTGTCAGAGCGACTGTGTGGATCATATGAACATTATAGAGCTTTTTAAATGAAACAGTAGAAGCCGTATCGCCCCCTACGCTTCCTGTAGTGTATTACAGTCTGTCAGAGCGACTGTGTAGATCATATGAACATTATAGAGCTTTTTAAATGAAACAGTAGAAGCCGTATCGCCCCCTACGCTTCCTGTAGTGTATTACAGTCTGTCAGAGCGACTGTGTGGATCATATGAACATTATAGAGCTTTTTAAATGAAACAGTAGAAGCCGTATCGCCCCCTACGCTTCCTGTAGTGTATTACAGTCTGTCAGAGCGACTGCGTGGATCATATGAACATTATAGAGCTTTTTAAATGAAACAGTAGAAGCCGTATCGCCCCCTACGCTTCCTGTAGTGTATTACAGTCTGTCAGAGCGACTGTGTGGATCATATGAACATTATAGAGCTTTTTAAATGAAACAGTAGAAGCCGTATCGCCCCCTACGCTTCCTGTAGTGTATTACAGTCTGTCAGAGCGACTGTGTGGATCATATGAACATTATAGAGCTTTTTAAATGAAACAGTAGAAGCCGTATCGCCCCCTACGCTTCCTGTAGTGTATTACAGTCTGTCAGAGCGACTGTGTGGATCATATGAACATTATAGAGCTTTTTAAATGAAACAGTAGGAGCCGTATCGCCCCCTACGCTTCCTGTAGTGTATTACAGTCTGTCAGAGCGACCGTGTGGATCATATGAACATTATAGAGCTTTTTAAATGAAACAGTAGAAGCCGTATCGCCCCCTACGCTTCCTGTAGTGTATTACAGTCTGTCAGAGCGACTGTGTGGATCATATGAACATTATAGAGCTTTTTAAATGAAACAGTAGAAGCCGTATCGCCCCCTACGCTTCCTGTAGTGTATTACAGTCTGTCAGAGCGACTGTGTGGATCATATGAACATTATAGAGCTTTTTAAATGAAACAGTAGAAGCCGTATCGCCCCCTACGCTTCCTGTAGTGTATTACAGTCTGTCAGAGCGACTGTGTGGATCATATGAACATTATAGAGCTTTTTAAATGAAACAGTAGAAGCCGTATCGCCCCCTACGCTTCCTGTAGTGTATTACAGTCTGTCAGAGCGACTGTGTGGATCATATGAACATTATAGAGCTTTTTAAATGAAACAGTAGAAGCCGTATCGCCCCCTACGCTTCCTGTAGTGTATTACAGTCTGTCAGAGCGACTGTGTGGATCATATGAACATTATAGAGCTTTTTAAATGAAACAGTAGAAGCCGTATCGCCCCCTACGCTTCCTGTAGTGTATTACAGTCTGTCAGAGCGACTGTGTGGATCATATGAACATTATAGAGCTTTTTAAATGAAACAGTAGAAGCCGTATCGCCCCCTACGCTTCCTGTAGTGTATTACAGTCTGTCAGAGCGACTGTGTGGATCATATGAACGTTATAGAGCTTTTTAAATGAAACAGTAGAAGCCGTATCGCCCCCTACGCTTCCTGTAGTGTATTACAGTCTGTCAGAGCGACTGTGTGGATCATATGAACATTATAGAGCTTTTTAAATGAAACAGTAGAAGCCGTATCGCCCCCTACGCTTACTGTAGTGTATTACAGTCTGTCAGAGCGACTGTGTGGATCATATGAACATTATAGAGCTTTTTAAATGAAACAGTAGAAGCCGTATCGCCCCCTACGCTTCCTGTAGTGTATTACAGTCTGTCAGAGCGACTGTGTGGATCATATGAACATTATAGAGCTTTTTAAATGAAACAGTAGAAGCCGTATCGCCCCCTACGCTTCCTGTAGTGTATTACAGTCTGTCAGAGCGACTGTGTGGATCATATGAACATTATAGAGCTTTTTAAATGAAACAGTAGAAGCCGTATCGCCCCCTACGCTTCCTGTAGTGTATTACAGTCTGTCAGAGCGACTGTGTGGATCATATGAACATTATAGAGCTTTTTAAATGAAACAGTAGAAGCCGTATCGCCCCCTACGCTTCCTGTAGTGTATTACAGTCTGTCAGAGCGACTGTGTGGATCATATGAACATTATAGAGCTTTTTAAATGAAACAGTAGAAGCCGTATCGCCCCCTACGCTTCCTGTAGTGTATTACAGTCTGTCAGAGCGACTGTGTGGATCATATGAACATTATAGAGCTTTTTAAATTAAATGATAGAAGTTATATCACCTCCTACACTTCCACACTGGGGGATACTGGAACCTGGTCTGCTCTCATGAGGAAAGTTACTGAGCAGTGACCCTTTTGACCCCAGGTAAATGATCCTGTCCAGAGGAGAGAAGATAAATGGAGAGTCATAAAAAAGAGGGGAGAGGGAAGCTTCACTATAAAACAGTGTTAGCTGCATTTTAATGTATATAAAGTGTTATACAAAGACATTATTTTTAGTAGTGTTATTATCATTACTAATATTATTATTAAAAAAAGACATAATGAGGAGAGATGCAGGGGTCAGAGGAGGTCAGCGAGTATGTCTGAACTGAATGAGGACGAATGGGGTCATTATAGGGGGGGGGGGTCACAAACCCACCTGCACAGGGGCTTAATGGCCCAAATCTGAACTGTGTCAAAATTGACACATGAGCCATTTCTGCACTATTAAGTGGGTAAGATGTAAACAGAGTCGTACAGAGTGGTTTGGTGTGAAACGCACTTTCCAAAAAAGACCTACACAGAACATATTCTCAGCATATTCTCCATCAGTCTGAGGAACCTTTTCATGATACACTTCAACCACGCAAAGGGTTTTTTCATGGTTCTATATGCAACCATTTTCTTTACTGAAGAACCCCTGAAGAACCATCTTTTTTTAAGAGTGTACCTTGCCCAAAAGATCCACACCGTGAGTTACTATTATAGTCTTCATGTAATCATCTGATTCCAACAATAATTGACTCCAACATTCCAAAACACGTTCTTACACCTGAACACAGCCAGCTCTACAACCAGCTTCCACACCTGGAAAACATGAAAGCCACTCAAAGCCAGAACGTGCTGAACACAAACCGAGAAGAAAATGCGAAACAAACTCCATCTCCGCTCCTTCATCACACCCTCCCACAGCAGAGACGCCGCAAACCAGAGGGTTTCAGTTTGATATGTCAGAGTTATGAAGCTCAAACAGCAATGGAGACGCCTTTTATAGAACACTGTCAAACATCAAACCACGTCAGAGCTAATCAAAGTGACAGAGAGTGTGTGTGTGTGTGTGTGTGTGTGTATGTATGTATTTGTGTGTGTGTGTGTGTGTGTGTGTGTGTGTGTGTGTGTGTGTGGAAAGCTCTTCAGTTCTCTCCTCAGATCAGCAGTGGAGGTTCTGTGACTGTAGTTACAGACTGTGGAGATCACAGGTGCACAAACGCATCAGTCGTGAAGGTGATTCAGCTATAATTGAACATCCGTTGTCAAAAATAAACATTTCCTGTGTTTATTAAAGTAAAAATCATTTGACATATTGTTGTTATTATTATCTATTATAGAGCCCATCCAAGATATCAGTTGACCAACATCAGCCGATATCAACAAACCGCAGTTTTATCAGGATCTGCCAAAACGTCACTGCTACTTATAGATAGCAAGGAGGGCCTGGGTTCGATTCCCCGGCCGGGTGACCGGGCTCCTCTCTGTGTGGAGTTTGCATGTTCTCCCCGTGTCTGCGTGGGTTTCCTCCGGGTTCTCCGGTTTCCTCCCACAGTCCAAAAGACATGCAGTTAGGCCAGTTGTGTAAAATGATCAAATTGTAAGTCGCTCTGGATAAGAGCGTCAGCCAAATGGCAATAATAATAATAATAATAAGATCTTTTTGATCGTGGCATCACCAGGACCTGAACTCCTGATGAAAGCAGTGCAGACTGAACAATCAGGATTCCTCAATTTAGCCAGATCCAAAGTCCAAAGTCAAGCCTGTCCAGTAGGAGAGCTGAGAGTCATTCCTACCTGAACTGTGAGCTAAAGTTAACTGGGAAAATCCTAATCCTAACTGAGAAATCCTGATTTGGAAAACGCCCCCTGGATAGACTGAACACAAAACACCATCATGGTTAAAACAACAACTACCACATGGGCATCATATCCAAGCCTCTCGTTAGCATGCAAACAAACTAAGAGGTAATTAACAGAAACCGGAGCTGTAAAGAATTCTGCATAGCTCCGCCCCCATTGTTACAGCAGTTGTGGTCGACTTAATGCAGCCCAACGCAGCACTGACTTAACATGATGCATGCAGTGCTGCAGAAACTCAGCACATCACCCTGAACTACGACACGACATCGGAACATCATCAGCCTCTTGTGTCAAAATAGTCCCCAGAGAAAACTCATTATTACAGATTTTCCCACTATTTTCCCATCATCAACATTCCATATAAACTCAGAAGACTCGTGTAGGTTCTCTGGTGGTTCTGGATGGTAAATAAAATGTCTATGTGTCGTAGTCATGGTGACCCCTGGTGTCTATCACCACCACTGTAAAGTTTCTCTACAATTAACTATTTCACATCAAATCATTCTGAATGACTGTGTTTACATCTCAAGGACTGAATTATTCAGAAATTCAGAAAAACTGGCGGAATTCTTCGTTAACCTTTTGTGTTTAAACACTGCAAAGAGACAGTCATACCAGTGAGTAAAGCTCTGTTTAATTAGAACTACTGGAGCATTATATAAAAACCTACAATTAACATCAGCCAATATTATCAATCATAAAACATTGTCACAAAAATATTGATATCTGTTAGGCCTTAACCCTCACTTTAGTCTGTAAATAGTTCCTCCAGTTATATTCGTGTATGGATGGAGCTATGAGGCCAGTGTAGCTAATGAGTAAGTCTTACATCTCACCAAATAAAGTTTAAAAAGAAAACCTGTCCATATCGGTGGGGAGAAATTGTGTAAATTAGATTTTTTTAACAATAACTGGCAGAAAATGACAGATTACTAAAATGGAATAGAATGAACAGATGAGCCGTAATATAATACAAGCCCATGTCAGACCGTGTAACAGATTTCAGGTTATATATTAACCTCCAGTCGTTTACAGTCCTAATTAACCGGACGTTCTGAGCCCGGCTAAGAGCAGACAGGCCGACAGCCGAACAGTGTCAATGAGGGCAAATGGGTCTGTAATATCCAATTCAACTGAAAATGAAGCCGAGAGTGTCGGTAAGTCAGCCCCAAAGGGGGATCCCCCTCCCCTCTATTAGGACACACCGCAGTGTCTGTGTCAGGCTGAAGCTGCTGAAACCTGCAGGGCAGAAAGAATCCCCCCCAGGGGACATAAATCACCCCCCCCACACCAAAACGCCCTGACAGCTGCTTCAGCACAGTCACCTTGGGCAGCGCCTTCTGGCCTCCAGCACATTTATACAGAAATACAGCCTCAGCTCAGCCAAACCTCCCCCTGAACCACACTGCAGAACACGCTGACAACAGCAGCCTCAGCCAGCCAGCATCAGCAGCTTCCTCATTTAGTGCAGATGTCACAGAATCTGGGTTAAAACACCCCCACCCACTACAGTGTAACAGAATCACTGCTAAACCACACCCCCACCCGCTACAGTGTAACAGAATCACTATTAAACTACACCCCCACCCGCTACAGTGTAACAGAATCACTATTAAACTACACCCCCACCTGCTACAGTGTAACAGAATCACTATTAAACTACACCCCCACCTGCTACACTGGAAAAGCTTTGCTTTAAATCTATTTAATTTAAATGTTTACATCAGTTCTACTTGAATATAAACAGTAATAGTATTAATATCACTTTTCTTATATACAAGACTACATGCTCTTGTGCCCATACACTGAGAAGGCAGGCTCTGGCCCCTGGAGGTATTGTACCATCCCTAGTATGTACAGTAAAGTACCTGTACCTGACCAGCAGTCCCATTATCCAGAGGCTCAGCCTGAGCAGCTGCGTGAGGGAATGAGCTGGGCTCAGTGAGGCACAGCAGGATCATGTCCTCTCAGCCGAGCGTCACCGAGTGTCTAACAGTGACAGCAGCAGATATCAGCACTCAGTCTGCACAGCGCACGGGGTGTCAGACCCACCAGCTGAAACCACGCGTGTTACATGTCAATCTGCGGAGGAAGCGGGACGCTTAGAGAACCTTCCCCTGGGGAACACGCTTGCCTACCGGAGAGGTCATGAATAATAAGGAGACGCTGAGGAGACTTTCAGAAAGTGAGTCACTGCTGGACAGATAACACCGCACAGCCCGTCTACACACACAGTGGCGTCTAACCCTGAACATCTAATTCACAAACTACAGAAAAGAAAATCATGAAGAAGAACATAAGGAAGAAATACCAAAGATTTGTCACAATTTCTCTACTGCTGGTCACTCAATGAGCTGCTTTTGAAGGCAAACTTATGCTGATAAGTATGGATACATCAACATTTCAGCCAAAATGATGAAAATAAGAAACAGTGAGCCATGTGTTCACTATCACATGATGACAAAAACACAAAGAGCATGAATAAACTAAAAATAATTGAATTCCTTTGAGTAAGTTTCTTGACAGCTTTTAAACATCATGAGTTTTAGAGCTGTAAGATGCTTCTGGTCAGTAAACTAAGGCTGTGTTCACACAGCAGCTAAAAGTGGCCCGAATCTGATTTTCTCACCCAATCATCAGTCTGAACAGATCAGCTCCCTAACTGACCCACATGCACGAAAGAACTGTGCTTCACATTGCTTCATGTGGCTCATCCAGAGGTAACCAATGACTTCCAAAGAACCTGAGTCGCTCCCAGAGCTTTCGGTTTCATCTTCGCCCGCGTCACAGGAGCCGTCATGAAGCTTCACTGACTGACAGCTGGGCTCATCACCCCGAATGTGTTGGAGCTCACCGCAAAAAGGGGCGCGCTATTCGGCCACAGCCTCTTCTTTGGACGAGTCTCTTCTCATTTTTGCACAGAAATATCATGTCAACTCCAAGGAAGTCGAGTTGGATTGACGGAAAACCACATGAATTCCAGTCTGGCTGTTCAGACTGAATCGCATTGCCACAGATTGGACACGCGTCTGATTTCAGTACCACGTATAAAAACATCTCAAATCGGGTTAAAAATCTGATTCAGTGAGTTTATCTGTTCACACGGACACCTGTGGCACTTTTACCTGCTGTGTAAGCAAGCAAGCGAAGTTTATTTATACAGAGCTTTTTACAGCAGGTGTTGTCACAAAGCAGCTTTACAGAAAAATCAGTATTACAGAAAGAAAGAAAAGAAAAATCCGGGTCCGAGCCCCCAGGAGCGTCGCCAGTGGCAACAGTGGCAAGAAAAATCTCCCTAAAAGAGGAAGACACCTCGAGAGGAACCAAGACTCAGAAGGGGAACCCGTCCTCTGGTCGACACCGGACAGCAAACAGTGTTGCTATGAAGTTTTATAGAATAAAGTGGGGAAAAAAGAGAAAGCAGTGGCTGATTAGATTAGTTTATGATGGTGCAGCAGCAGCGATGGTCAAGCCGATGGCTGGTGAGCAGCGGCACCCGATCAGAGCAGAAGGGCCAACAGCATCAGACGCACAGGATGGGCAGCTGATCAACTCGGCAGAGAAAAGAAGAAAGCACGGTCAGTTCTGTAAAGAGTGGCTGACCACAGACTGCAGTATAACAGAGCAGCAGAGACTCCAGCAGGTCTAGATCTGACAGGGAGACTAATCACCAAAGGCATAAACGTAGCCTAAGTGTGATCAATACCAACAGCAGCACTTGTGAATACAAAGCAGTGGCCGAGTTTGCGCTGCAGCTGCTGTCTTTTGCGTGATGAACAGTAAGCAGTGCTAAAAGCAGGCAGCATTGGAAATCTGCGCCTGGTGAAGACACCAGGACTGGCGTATTGGACGGGCATGACATTCGCTGGCGTGCCGGACCTCGCTCTCCTGGATGAACTTTCAGTCTCTCTCCCACAGCTGCACTCTCACAGGTTTTCACAGTTCATTCATCTTGTTCGCACATCAAACAATGCAGTAGGAAATAAACTGCCTGCTGGCTGCACAGCACCACTAGGCCCAGTCATACCGTCATCACCACCGCTGTTTCCCGTTAAATAACTCCTTTCATGTGCTCTGTATTCTGTACTCTCTGTAACTGGACTGTAACTTGCCCTCATTAGAGCAAACTGACCAGATCAGCAGAATAATCAGTGCTGAACAAGAGCAGAAATGGCCAGTTTTCTATGCTCTGCTGAAGGCTTATATGTTGTCACTCTTTATCAAAGTCACTCAATATGACAGAATAATATTTCTGGGTAAGATAAGCAAAAATTACAATGTATTTGTATTAAATATTAATCCATCCATCCATCCATCCATCATCTTCCGCTTTTCCGGGGTTCGGGTCACGGGGGCAGCATCCTAAGCAATGAGGCCCAGACCTCCGTTTCCCCAGCCACTTCCACTAGCTCCCCGGGGGGAATTCCGAGGCGCTCCCAGGCCAGCTGGGCGATATAGTCACGCCAGCATGTCCTGGGTCTTCCCCGGGGTCTCCTCCCTGGTGGACTTGCCTGTGACACCTCCCGAGGGAGGCATCCAGGAGGCATCCTAACCAGATGCCCGAACCACCTCAGCTGGCTCCTCTCGACGTGAAGAAGCAGCGGCTCTACTCCGAGTCCCTCCCGGAGGACCGAACTTCTCACGCTATCTCTAAGGGAGAGTCCAGACACCCTGCGGAGGAAACTCATTTCGGCCGCTTGTATTCGCGATCTTATTCTTTCGGTCATTACCCAAAGCTCATGACCACAGGTGAGGGTGGGAACGTAGATCGACCAGTAAATCGAGAGCCTTGCCTTATGGCTCAGCTCTTTCTTTACCACAACAGACCGGTAAAGAGCCCGCATCACTGCTGACCCAGCACCAATCCGCCTGTCAATCTCCCGCTCCCTTGTACCATCACTCGTGAACAAGACCCCGAGATACTTGAACTCCCCCACTTGAGGCAAGAGCTCATCCCCGACCCAGAGAGGGCTCTCCACCCTTTTCCGCCCGAGAACCATGGCCTCGGATTTGGAGGTACAATATAGTAAACATATGGATTTTAGATTAAATTGACATGTAGCATATATATATAAATAAAAGCATAGAAAACATGATGAAATTTCAGTGGATTTGTATATGTACTTAAAATAGCTGTATTCCAAAATGTGTTGTGGACTTATCGTCATGGATCAAGGTTTGGAATAAGGTGGGGCAGGGTGGGCAGGGGGCCGACTATTTCTGAACACTCTGCTAAAATAACAGTGCGAATAATGAATGAAAGCTAAGTAGGGTGCGGTTAGGGAGCTATGACCTCAGCATGAGCCCCATGCCCAGTTACTGAAACCCCCATAAAAAAATAAATAGCCCCCCTGGTTCTCCCCCTGTAGGCCATGCATTTTTCATGGGGTTTGATCGCCATGGGCACGCAGCCTGCCAGTCTGGTCGTAAAACGAGAAGTCAGATCAATATCAGTAATAAAGTTGAAGGTGTGTCTCCACGTCTGCACTAAACACGATGCTCTCACACAGATATCGGGAAAGTGAACACGGGAAATGATCAATGCAGCATGTAGGAATTCAGGAGTGAGCGATACGGCAAAACATCTCAGTCTTAACATCAACAAGTTTTTTGTTTTTACAGAATTCTTTTTACTGCAGGAATAAGCAACTTATTGTGGTTAGTATTGCTAAAATGCAATGCAGGTGTGATTCAGCATTTCGTTTGCTGGTGATATTTTGGTGGGAATGTGGAAACACTGGAGGAACACTGTTAGCTTTGCTTAAGTTTGTTAGCTACCTTCACTAAAGACAGAGAGCTATGAGACCCTAATGTATGACCTCCATCCAGAAGCCTCCTGTGCACTAATGCTAATCCTGCATGATTAGATTTATTTACAAACACTGCTCACACAGAAAAACACATCATCTCCATCTGCTCAGCAGAACACACACACACACACACACACACACACACACACACACACACACACACACAACACAGCTCAGCAACACACCACAGTACAGACTTACAATAATCAGTGCAGATATTATTTTTTTCATATATAATTATCAGCTCCGGCCACACAAGCTGATTGGTTGATCAGCGTTCTAACTGTGCTGATATTCCAACACAACACCTCGGGATTTTCACTCCACAGGTGAATCACTCCACTGAGACGCTGTTGCTAAGCAACGACTTCGACAGCTGTAGGAGACGCTCGAGCCATTTGAACGTTTTTCCTTTGCCACAAACAGAAAACGGACACTTAAGATCACATCTGACCGACAGCCGATTTGGTCCGACTCTGAAGGCGAGACGACACTAAATTCCCAAACTGTCGTCTCCACTGAGCAGCTTCTCAGTCGGCAGCTGTGACAGAAGAACAGCTGAACAACCTGGAATCAGCCAGAAATGAACCCAACACCATTCGCCAGACGCGTCTGATCTTCAGAGTCGTACCAAATCAGACTGAGCCGTAAAACTGACCCAATAAACAACAAACAACGTTAATCTGACGTAGCAACAAGCTGCTCGTTAAGGAGCTGTAATTAGGAGGAAGGAACTGAACATTAAAACATATTAAACGGCCAGTTTATTCATTTCTTACTGTATTTATTTAACTGCTGTATTAAAGCAGTAGAGCACTCGAGGAGGGAGTTATCACCAATAACATCACGGCTGGGATGATCTACGGAAACCAGATCACAGCCGGGATGGTATTCCGCGTAACACACTCCCTCTCGGCTTCTACTGCTTAATTATAACAGTTTAGTAACTGTCCAGTTCATCTCATTTCTTTCTACATTTCTCTTTGTACTTTACAAAACGTTAACATTAATATAATAACATGAAGTCTAATAACGGCTCAAATCTGAGGAAGCAGAGTCGAGTGGCTGGAGGGACAGAAAGTTCTTCTGTAGTGTTTGGGGCTGCTGCATTCTAGCTAAGCTAACGGGTTGGATTCGACTAAACGGTGCTCTATTGTTACAAACATAGACGACAAAAAACAGTGAGAGAAAAGACGACTGAACTGACAGAGAGATGAATTTGAGCCTGTTTTGTAAAGAGACACTCACCAGCCACTTTATTAGGTCCAGCCTTGCTAGTAAAAGGTTGGACCCCCTTTTGCCTTCAGAACTGCTTTAATTCTTCATGTCAGACTTTCAACAAGGTGTTGGAAACGTTCCTCAGAGATTCTGGTTGGTTATTTGAGTTCCTGTTGTCTTTCTATCATCTGGAACCAGTCTGCCCGTTCTCCTCTGACCTCTCACATCAACAAGGCATTTCCGTCCACACAACTGACCGCTCACTGGATGTTTCCTCTTTTTCGGACCGTTCTCTGTGAACCCTAGAGATGGTTGTGTGTGAAAATCCCAGCAGATCAGCAGTTTCTGAAATACTCAGACCAGCCCGTCTGGCACCAACAACCACGCCACGTTCAAAGCCCCTTAAATCCCCTTTCTTCCTCGTTCTGATGCTCGGTCTGCACTTCAGCAAGGTGTCTTGACCACCTCTACACGCCTAAATGCAGTGAGCTGCAGCCGTGTGATTGGCTGATCAGCTATTTGTGTTAACAAGCAACTGAACAGTGTACCTAATAAAGTGGCTGGTGAATGGATACAACTTTACTATCCCAAAAGGACATTGCAGTGTTTCAGCAGCAAGAATTTCACATAAACTTGCATATCTCTGCTGTTGGAAGAAACCTTGTATCTCCATTTTTGTCGTTTTTCAGTTTTTGGCATAATTTCAGAGGACCTGCTGTCCTTCACATTGGTGTGTAAATTTCATGATGAATGGAGCAAAAGAAACGGCCCAACATGACTTGGAAAGACGTCTGGTTCCATTGACTTGCATTAAAACTACCGTATGTTTTGTCTTTCTCCTGTAAAGTTCCAATTTTGGAGATACGAGGTTTTCTTCCGACAACAGCGATATGCTATGCAGAAAATAAAATATAGAAATAAAAATAGACATAAGTTAAGTATAAGAGTAGAAATAGTATGGTATATCTATTTGCATATTTACATGATAGCAGGCACTAAGTGGTATGAGGGAGTCTAAAAGCACAAAGGTTATAGACGTGAAGTTGCCACGCACAAAACTAGAAGTTGCGAGCAATGCAGTGTACATTTACATTTACATTTACATTTATGGCATTTGGCTGACGCTCTTATCCAGAGCGACTTACAGCTTGATCATTTTTACACAGGGAGGCCAAGGTGGTGTTAGGAGTCTTGCCCAAGGGCTCTTATTGGTATAGTGTAGGGTGTTTACCCAGGTGGGGATTGAACCCCAGTCTACAGCGTAGAGAGCAGAGGTGTTACCCACTACACTAACCAACCTCAGTGTAGTGTTCTAAGGTGTAGCCCCCTGGGCTAAACTAACAAGAGCATACAGTACTTCCTACTGCAGCACCCTCTCGGTTCCAGAGAACCAATACTTGCTTGGAGATGTTTTGAGAGAGCACAAATTCAAATGCCTGGTGTTGAAATCACAGAAAGACGGAAACCTAAATTGTTTTGTGGTGATTGGGCTGTACCCTGCTGGACTATGCTAATGCTAACGGTGCCTCCCACCCCAGAACAGGCTTAGTTTCAGCAGCTGATATCTGTTATTAAACAGTGGATAATATACTGTAACTGTCCATTTAATAGGTTTTTGTTAGTAAATCTTGATACGTAAATATCACTTTTGATATACAGTCGTATGCAAATATCCGTGCCCCCTGGTAAATACGTTACACATCCATTACAAAGAACACACTTCTGCACTTGTTAATGCACATCAAAACGTGGCCTGTGCTGAGTGATCATTTAAAATTTTACAGTCTATTTTTATAAAATAGTAAAACACAAATTGTGCACTAAAATTTAAAGAAACGGTTATTTTCACCTGGAAAATCAACGAAATATGCAATTTGATCAGGGGTGTAAAAACCTTCGCTTGCGACTGTATAAAGCAAATTCACCCACTCATTTTAGATTCAACAGCTCTGTTCATTATTCTGGACACGTCGACCATTTCGGACACGCTTCATTTTATTTAGCCTACGTTTTTAGATTGCCTTTTTGTACTGAGATACTGTGGTTGGTTAGTGTAGTGAGTAACACCTCTGCCTTCTACACTGTAGACTGGGGTTCAATCCCCACCTGGGTAAACACCCTACACTATACCAATAAGAGTCCTTGGGCAAGACTCCCAACACCACCTTCACCTCCCTGTGTAAAACGATCAAACTGTAAGTCGCTCTGGATAAGAGCGTCAGCCAAATGCCGTAAATGTAAATGTAAAGATACGTCTGATGAAGTTACCAGACCTGAAAACCAATCATAATAGGAGAAATGCCTTTTACGCCTTGTTTTAGCTCAATAACACAGATTCTGACTCTAAGGGGGATTTAGGTACTTTTTAAAACTCACGTTATGCGACAGCAACGCAATTAGAAGTACAAGTGCTCTAAAGCCAGTGCACGCTTACCTGCGCAGGTAAAACTCAGGAGCAGAAGTGACACAGTCAGAGTTATGATCTCACTGAAGCTTGTTCAGGTTCCACTCCCTGTGACGGCTCTGCACTGCATGTGTTTGAAACCATCCAATTAGAGCATAGAGGAAGTGACCTCTGAACTGGGTTTAATACGGAGATCAGCTCTACTGTAACGGCTCAAACACAGCAGGTTAATAATCAACTCGGTTTATTACAGACAGCAACAAATCACATCATACTATATTATTCTAAAGGCCTTTTATGTGAGCAGAGAAGGTCTAACACTCTCTGTCAATTAGAAAAAATTTTTTTTTATTTATATTTAATATAATTAGCACACTTCTTGTATTTAAAGGAAGTGAAAGAGGAATCAACCAATCACACTCTGATTTACAATGGATGGAACCAAAAACATCACTCATGTGCCGTTGCTATGGCATCCCAGGTGGTTGCTAGGGTTTTGCTAGGCAGTTACCACAGGATATTTACAATGTAAATATCTTAGCTTTTTTATTTATTTATAATTCTTTTTGTTATTTTTTTGTGATGGATAGAGTTTATACTTATCTTATTTTTTATTTTCTTTTTTATAACTAGTAACAAAACTTTTCTAACTACTTAGTCAATTACTTGCCTGTTAATTCTCTTCTTGTTACTTTTCGTTGCTGTCCCTTTGCTGCTGAGAATTTCCCTGTTGTGTGGCTAATGAAGGATTATCTTATCTTATCTTAGTATCTTAGTTAGTTGCTTGAGTTTGCCAGGTGGTTCCTATGGTATCCCAGGTAGTTACTAGTGTTTCGCCAGGCGGTTGCTATGGTATGCCAGGTGGTTGCTAGGGTTTTGATGATATTGATATTGTTCTGGAGGTTCTAGATATATCACTGACAGTGAATACAACCTGTAGTCTACAGATAGCAGAAATTTACATGTACACTCTCTGATACTTACAGCCCAAACTGAAGACCTAGTTCTAAAGCTGCATTTATAGAGTGAAACTTACACGTTTCCATGCAACTTGAGTCGCTTGAAACCTACACAACACTACCCTTTAGTTGCATAGTGTAAAAGATGTAAAGCATCCTGCAACTCACTTGAAACTCGGCTACAGACAGCTCAACTTTGGAAAAACAAGTTTGACGGGCCAATCGAAATGTTGATCATGTCAAACCGCACACCGTTCAAATAACTGATTTGGACACGGAAGCATTGTTACAGAACACACTTCACTAAAACATCAGGCTCAGTCCATATTAATGAACTTTTACGACACAGTGTTTAATATTAGGCGTCTAATCTTAAGTGTTATTTTTACTCTTTCACTATAAGCATTGGAATTCTTATGCGTCTTATTTTATCTTTAAAATCCATATCCTACACTTTCCATGTGTTCACAATTCACCTATTCATTCACACAGGACCATTTTCTAACCTCTATCCCCTACAATTAAACCTGCTGCTTGTTGTGATCTGTGCAGGTAGATTCATTTTCTGCTCTCTTTACACATTTTATACAGAGCTCAGACTTATTTGGTATCCAAGGAGAACAGAAGAGGAGAGCGTGATGTGCTCCGTTTATGAATATGACTGAGAATGACCGAGATGTCACGCAGGCAGTAACCACAATGGCTATGTAAACATTCAATTTCAAAGGCTTAACAACGACAAGACAGACAAAAAAAACTGACCGTTAAGAACTCTAGATAGACACAACAGCAGATCCAACTGGACAGAAATGATAAACATGCTTTCAATGCCTGGAGTTCTTTATATTGTGTGTGAATATCATGATGAATGGACCAAAAGAAACGACTGAAAAATGACTGCTGCCGCTGAATTACATTAAAATGAAAGTAGGTTTGTTTTTCTTTCTGCATGAAAGTTTTACTGTGTAAAGCCAGTCTAATGATCACAATTCACCACTGACACCAGGGGTTCAAATCTCTGATTAAATCTGATAACGATTATGATAGTAAACGATTCAGCGCATCACAAAATCTCAAGCGCCACCATGATTGTCTGTTCACATGCAAAGATTTTTGCCCAACTGATTGAATATATTCTGATTATAGATTAAGACTGAGGCGTCTATTCCTCACTGTACTCAACAATCTGATGGAGAATCTGTTTGCATGCTCACTACAGCTGAGTCCCAATCCAGAAGCATGTCCTTCAAAGGCACAGAGCCGTGAAGGTTAAACCAAAAAGGGACAGTCTGCCCTACGGTGGATTTCCTTACCACTGTTTCACAAAACTCCTTGTCAAGGTCTTTTAAAGTTCTTTAAAGATGGAGGCAGAAACTTTTAGTTTTTTCTTTCATTTTTTCATTTATTAGAGCCGGACATCCCTATAACAAAACGTTAGTGCGAGTCGTGCTTCAGTTAGTTAGTTAGTTAGTTTCTTTATTTGTCTCCCAAAGGAGACATTTTTCTTGGAATGAGGGCATACTGCACTACAACAAAAGAACAGACACACATACAAAATCTCATGTGACCAAAACCCATGTCATTACAATACATTAAAGATTTACAGTGCATTACATTTTATACTTCTACACAACCCCACAACCCCTATACGACCGTAAAACAGTCAGATGTCATTATTATTTAGGATTTTAATTGACATTGGTACAAAAGAATGTCAGACCACGTTGGCTTTTTTAGCTTTTGTATCATCAGCTATGCGACTAAATGTAACCCACTTACATTTAAAAGCGTCTCCCTGGCCGGTGCTCGATCCTCTTGTCGTCGCTCGACACTTGTTCGATCACCTAGCTTAAGTTCTATCTATGGTTTGTAAAATAAAACGAATTCAATTTGTTGAAAGAATTAAAAAGAATCAAACAAACTAAGAAACGAGTAGACTAAGAAATACGAGAAGACTCTTCAGAATTCCGAAGTGCAGGTCCTTTATTTCTTGAGCATGGAGAATGTTTTCCAAAGGCAGTTGGACGACGCTCCCAGAGTTTGTACACGTTTTATACCCTCGGTGGAGGTGGGGTGACATCGCCCCACCTCTTTTTTGTCATCTCCTGGTTTCACAAAACCACCATTATATTCAAATTGACCTTCATATGTCTATCAAATAGGGTCTTGTGTGAACCATTATCTCCAAGTCTTGTCCGAATTCTTTTTTAAAAAAAACATTGTGCCCAGCACATGCTGGTACTTTTCCATCTCGGCTTTTTGGCCTTGAAAGGTTCACAAGTTCACTCAAAAGCATCTGTCCTCATACTGAGGTTATTTTAGGGCACTTATTCCAATGTGCTTAGGCCTTATTTATGATCTAGCCTGTATAATATATGGCATTTTAATTTTGAGAATCTTTAATTTACATCACTCTGCTGACACTGTAAAGATTCTCGGGATAGGTTGGCTGGCGAAGGCGAATCCAACCACTGGCTCCTTCGTTGCCGTGGACACATTTCTCTGCCACATATGAAGGAGCCGTCGAAATGGGACAGTCTAGTCGTGCCACTGTGACACAATCGGCCTTCAAATGCAGCCTTCGAAGGATGCAGCCCCTGACTTGGGACACAGCTTGCAAATATTCTGATCCAAAAAGGACGTGCATGTGTAAATAACCACTTAGTGGTGTCACCATGACAACCAGCATCACCTCAGTCCAGTCAGAGTGTGATGAGCAGCAGTGTGCAGTGCTTGTGTTTTCAATTGCTTCAAAACGATGTCAAACTCAGGAAAATGTCCTTCACATGCAAGACATCGCATTCTGAGAGACACAA
>NC_051225.1:40190957-40280957 GCF_015220715.1 Pygocentrus nattereri
GCTACCACCGCACCACCGTGCTGCCTGTACAATATGTCATTCCCTATAATTTCAAAAACCTGCTTATTGTGCTGCAGACTAGAGGTCTGAACTCTCTCAGGACCCACACAGTATCTTGTGGGTAAGCAGCCCCCTGCAGGTGGGAGCAGGATGAAACACGCATGAAGAGAAATCCCACAAATTAATGAACAAACGGTAGAACAGTCACTAAATCATGCATATCAACAATATAAAATAATAAGAATAAAACAGTTCAAATGAATAAAGGCATTCTAAAGAGCTGTGAAGCAGCCGTTCACGTGAACAAGCAGCTTCTCGTAGTTCACAGAGCAGCAAAACACCAAAACTAGCCCCTCTGTGGTTTCATTCCTGCTCTGTTGAAACGATGAATAAACACCCTTTTGGTGAAGTTGCTCACATTGGGCCTGATGACCATGACTGCCAGGTTATTTCAGCAGAGAATTGTGGGTTTGTGAATAAACTTTCTGGTTCGGGTGTTTTGGTCAAAACGCTGTGGGTGCGGGCGGAGCGGGAAGCGTTGGCCGTGTCGTCAGGAGATGGCGAGTTCGATCCCTGGTGATGCTGCAGCCGTCCGCAGCCGGGAGGCCAAGAGAGCACAATTGGCCTCGCTCTCTCTGGGTGGGTGGGGTGGCCCCCCTTCTCCCCCCATCACTCAGCGCGATGCTGGTCAGCGCAGGCGTCTGTTAGCTGACGTATCAGATCTGGCGGTCGGCGCTTTCCTCCGAGCGCGATCGGCTGTCCCGTGACGTTGTGTGAGCGGCGGCTGGTTTCACAAGTATCGGAGGAAGCCTGTGCTGCCCTCACCCTCCTAGCGCTGGTAGTATCTTGTGATTGGGGGAGTCCTAACTAGAGGGTGGAACTGGAGACGACTGAATTGGGGAGAAAATCGAGTAAAAATAAAAAATAAATTCATTAATAAAATAAAATAAAAATAAAAAAAAGAAGATGTGTGTGGACCTGTCCCATTACCATGGCCCAAATCTGTGATACACACCAAATGGACCCACTGTCCTTTATGCTAATTGTTGGGCTGAAAGCTTCCATTACCTGTAACCTACATTAGCCTCGTAGCTCAAGTGCTAAAACTGCAGAAGCAAACTTCAGACACCAAACCCATCCTGGCTGCTCAGCTGGGCTCAGTCCTCCAACACGCTTTCAGTCCAGCCTCATTGGTCTGCTAATTAAAACTGCTGGCCACATTTTAACGATGCCCTTAAAGAAGCTAAGAGGGTTCTCAGAGTGAGCGCTTGTGTCCGCGCAGTGATGGAATGTCAACTCAAAGTAGGTGGGCTCCAAACTCCGGCTTCTGGAATGTTCCATTAAGCTCCACAGAGCTGCGTGAGTTGAGTTTTGACGAGACAGAATTCCCATAAAACGGAAAAACAATCTGAAAAACGGTCGCCAGTTATAAAAAGCTCAGGCTGCACTGACTCAATTCACAGCTATAAAGTTTGATGTAAATGTGTTTGGGTTTCACTTTTGAAGATCAAGCTTTAAAATGGCCTGTAACAGATATACATATAAATATAGTGTAGATGTAAAAGTGTAACATGGTTACAATGAAAACACAACAACGTAAATGTAATGATGCTATGCTAATGTAGCACTGCTAATGTCACAATGTTAACATAAGATGTAAACGTAACTATGCTAATGCAACAGCGTAACACGCAACAGTGTAAATGTAAGGATGTAACTGTAATTTTTAACTAATATTTAGGAAACTATTCAAATGTAGCGATGTCAACGCAACAATGTTAATGCACCAATGTAAGTGTAATACCACAACGCTACTTTATCACATGTTAAGGTAACAACGCTAATGCAACAGTGCAAAGGTAATAGTGTTAAGGTAAGGCTGTAAATATAACGTATATATAACTTTTACAGGAGAAGGAAAAAACATAGTTTACTTTTAATGTAAGTCAGTGGAACCAAAATTGTTTCCCAAGTAATTTTGGGCCATTTCCGTTGATCTGTTCATCAAGAAATTTAAATTTACATTTTCAAATTCTGTCAAAAACTAAAAAAATCTATATATATATATAGATGGAGATCTATATATACACTGTACATAAATGTAACAACATAAATGTTCATTCTAACATAGGACATAAACGTAAAAATGTTAGTATGTTAATATAACAATGAAAATGTGACAATGATCATATAATACTGTACATGCCATTATGTTAATGTACTGTGTGAGAATGTAACTGTGTGAAGATAAAGGTGATAAAACGATGCTCATGTTCATTTTCCCAGTTTAAGCTGCTGTAGAGTTCAGGAGTGTTTAAGAAGACCTAGCTATAAGTTAATCTGTGTGTGTGTGTGTGTGTGTGTGTGTGTGTGTGTGTGTGTGTTAATGTAAATAGAAGCACACTACAGAATCACCTTATAAGGCCCAGAGAGAGAGAGCAGAGAATAACATACACACTCACACTCTGTGGGGTTTGGGTTTAAATCACAGTCAAACTCACAACACGGCTCATCTCATCTCTCTACAGGAGTCACACAGCATGGGTGGCGCGCACACACACACACACACACACACACACACACACACACACACACCACTCACTCTGCCAAAGTGTGTTTATTTAAACTCAGAACCTTCCAAACACACTAAACTACTGAGTGTGTGTCTATGTATGTGTGTGTGTGTGTGTGTGTGTGTGTGTGTGGTAACAGAGAAAAACAGACATGCTAACACACAGCTGCATCATTTAAACTGCATTTCAGCATTGTAGCTGTAAGCTAACACGCTAGTCATGATAAAATGATACAATAAAACACACCATGATACAATTCAGTACAATATGGTATGCTGTTCTGTGTGTGTGTGTGTGTGTGTGTGTGTGTGTGTGTGTGTGTGTGTGTGTGTGATGTTAAGGGCCACCCTCCCACATCTCCGCTCCCTGAGGTGAACCACCTGCCCCTCTCATACAGCTGCCCCCCCCCTTCCCCCAACCAACCCCCAACCCCCACCTGCCGCAGGGTCAGTGTTACCAGCTCATACTTAAAGAAAGAGAGAGACAGAGAGAGAAACACACACACACACACACACACACACACACACAGAAAGAAACATTTATATAACCTAACGCTATCCCAGGTGGTTGCTAAGTTGTTGCTATGCTACTTTTATGCTATCCCTGGTGGTTGCTGTGGTGTTGCTAGGCCTATGGTGTCTCCAAGGTCGTTGCTCAGATGTTACTAAGGCACTAAAATAAGCTACGTAGTGGCTAAGGTGATGCTAGGCATTTGCTATGCTATCCAAGGTGGTTACTAGGGTGCTGCTAGGCAGTTTCTATGCTATGGTACTCCATGTGGTTGTTAAGGTGTTGCAAGGCTGTTGCTATGATACCCAAGGTGCTTGCTAAAGTGCTGCTATGCCATTGTTATTCCAGCTGGTTGCTAAAGTGCTGCTAGGCCATTGCTGTGGTACCCCATGTGGTTGCTAAGGTTTTGCGATGCTATCGTAGGTGGTTGCTAAGGTGTTGCTAGGACACTGCTATGCTATCACAGGTGGTTGTTAGGGTGCTGGCAGCATATTTGTGAGATGGGTACATAAGAGAAGCTTTCTCAAACACTTGTCTACAGAGTAAACACTGACTACGGGGGATTAATATATTATATATATTATATAACGTTATATATTATAATTAATAGCTATAAGAGGGGGAGAGGAGAGTGGGCCGTCCACCGCTGCTGAAAACAAGCCTAGAGGAAACACTGCTGTTAAAGAGCTCTGAGTGGAGCTGGGAAAGTCAGGGCTTTACCGTAGAAGGAAAGACAAATGAACAGAGGGTCAGCCTGGTGGGGGGGACACTCCTCCTCCATTCTTTCCTCCTTTTCTCCATCTCTCCTCCACCACTTGGCCATTCAGATCAGCCGAGTCTGAGAGGAGACACTCTGCCTCATTTCCATTCTGTTAAAGGTGGTCATACGTGATGCGTGACCATTCTAACCAAGTTAAAGCTCTAAAGCTTTATGCTAATCAGGACAGAATAAAAGCCTGCGCTGATGCTGAAAGCGCTCCGTCCTGTATAGGAGATAACACCTCCGTTTTGTCCGCCGGAGCGCAGTAAACCCGCTCACCTCGCTTCATAAAGGCCAGACACACACAAACCATTCACTCGGTCACCATTCACTCACAGCCTCGCTCTTATCTCGGCCCACCGAATCCCCCCGAGAGTTTACAGGGCTGCCGTCCCAGATTCAGATGCACCAGCAGATCGGCCGCTCACTCTGGGCTTTATTTTTGCATCTGACTGGACCGGAACAAAGCTTCTGTTCTGCATGCGCTCCTGAGAATCGGAGTCTGTCGTGTTTAAAGCGACAGTTCAAGCTGAAATGTACAAACGTCCCCCCGCCTTACTCCAAATGTAGATGATCAGACGAGACATGCTGTGGCCTCATTTTAGCCTTCAGAACTGCCTTAATTCTTCATGGCAGACTTTAAACAAGGTGTTGGAAACGTTCCTCAGAGATTCTGGTTGGTTATTTGAGTTCCTGTTGCCTTTCTATCATCTGGAACCAGTCTGCCCGTTCTCCTCTGACCTCTCACATCAACAAGGCATTTTCGACCACACAACTGTCCGTTCAAATTCATCCCAAAGGTGTTCTATGGGGTTGAGGTCAGGACTCTGTGCAGGCCAGTCAAGTTCTTCCACACCAAACTGGCTCATCCACGTCTTTATGGACCTGCTTTGTGCACTGGTGCTCAGTCATGTTGGAGCAGGAAGGGGCCGTCCCCAAACTGTTCCCACAAAGTTGGGAGCATGAAATTGTCCAAAATCTCTTGGAGCTGAAGCTTTAAGAGTTCCTTTCACTGGAACTAAGGGGCCGAGCCCAACTCCTGAAAAACACCCCCACACCATGATCCCCCCTCCACCAAACTTTACACTCGGCACAATGCAGTCAGACAAGTACTGTCTCCTGGCAACCGCCAAACCCAGACTCATGCATCGGATTCCCATACGGAGAAGCGTGATTGGTCACTCCAGAGAACACGTCTCCACTGCTCTAGAGTCCAGTGGCGGCGCTTTACATCGCTGCACTCCACGCTTTGCATTGCGCTTGGTGATGTAAGGCTTGGATGCAGCTGCTTGGCCATGGAAACCCATTCCATGAAGCTCTCTACGCTGTTCTTGAGCTGATCTGAAGGCCACATGAAGTTTGGAGGTCTGTAGTGATGGACTCTGCAGAAAGTCAGTGACCTCTGTGCACTATGCATTTTATGTGGCAAATGTTTGTAGAAGCAGTCTGCATGCCTAGGCGCTTGGTTTTTATACCCCTATGGCCATGGAAGTGATGGGAATAACAACATGAATTCAATCATGTGGATGGCTGAGTGAATACCTCTGGGCCATATAGTGTATGTAAATATGTGCCAGTGACATGAAATGTTTAACTAGCATTTTGAATGGTAATGGCTTTTAATGGCACAATTCATATTTGGCTTCTTTTGTTTGTTTTGTTCTCATAGATTTTTGTTATTTTGCTTCCAAAAAGGACAAACAATAGGCTCTGCATTTTGGAGCAAAGGGAAGAATACTGCGTAAATCAGATTAATAATCCCTCACACAGGACACAGAGAATGAATTACCCACATGAAATGCCTCACAGATCAAAAAGAGATACAGAAATGTCAATTATAGTAATGAGGTGATAAGCAGACTCTGGAGACAGGGCACAGATGTCTCGGTCACTTCAGCTTCTCCAAACTGACCTTTAGAGGTGAAGAAGCATTATTCAAAGAGCATAAAAGAAAACCACAACAATAACAGTGTAATAAACAAAGAGACAAGCATTAAAGGGCTTATATTATCATTTTCTAAGCCGCTTCTCTCTCAGGGTTGTGGGGGGGGGTGCTGGAGCCTATCCCAGCAGTCATTGGGCGGAAGGCAGGATACACCCTGGACAGGTCGCCTGTCCGCAGGGCAGACAGACAGACAGTCACTCACACCCAGGGGGCGGTGTCGCTTGTCCAATTGGCCTGACTGCATGTCTTTGGACTGTGGGAGGAAACCGGAGAACCCGGAGGAAACCCACGCAGACACGGGGAGAACATGCAGACTCCACACAGAGAGGACCCTGGTCCCCCGGCCGGGGAATCGAACCCAGGCCACCCTCCTGTGGTGTTATGTACCACAATTTATTTTTTCAATACCACTTTCGAGCCTCTCTTTATGCCTTAGAGTTAAACAGGCGATTTTTGTTGCTCTACCTTTAAGACATCCATCCATCCATCCATCCATCCATCCATCCATTTTCTAAGCCGCTTCTCCGTCAGGGTCGCGGGGGGATGCTGGAGCCTATCCCAGCAGTCTTCGGGCGGAAGACAGTCCAAAGACATGCAGTCAGGCCAATTGGACATGTTACATTGCCCCTAGGTGTGAGTGACTGTCTGTGTCTGTCTGCCCTGCGATGGACCTTTAAGACATATATTTTTAAAAATGAGCCCTGTTCTGATGGGCTCCACAAAACTGACAACAAAAACTGAGAGAGGCTGAAAAATAACTCTCACTCTCAAAACATGAATTTCAGCGTACGCCTTCATCAAACATCAAAGTTTGTGTGCACATGACAGCATAACGGCGAGACACACAGTGTCAGAAACCACGTGATCAAGCCTGTTAGAAATACTGAATAACTTCACACGCTTTGAGGCAAATGTGTGCACACAATTAGCAATATGCTATAATTGGAAAGCATAAGCTTCCATTACTTCTTAGCCACATTAGCCTTGTAGTTTCAGCGATGAAACTAAAGATGCAAACCTCAGACACAAAACATACTTTGACTGATCATCCACATTTGGTGTAAGCAGAATAGAAGGAGGGGATGGATAAACGTGTGATTAGCCGTTAGTGTGTGATGAAAGATTTCTCCCTGGAGCCCGTCGCAGGACGGCCGTCATAAAAGCCGGCTGTAGCTCGGCCCTCCATTAAAAAGCCATAAAGCTGCTGAGGGACGCGGGGGCGAGCGAGGATGTGATGTGGATGCTGCGTAGCTGTATCTCTGGGTCATTAGCGCTTTAATGTGATACCCGTATGGCCTAAATGAGAGCGTGAGAGGGTGTTTATCTATAACCTCTGCCAAGGACAGCCTGCTGCCAGAACAGACTCGGTTTATATCACAATACCTACATTTAGAGACCAGGTGATTTTTTTTGTTATGTTATTATATATATATATATATATATATATATATATATACACACACACACACACACACACACACACACATACACACCTGTTCAGTTGCTTGTTAACACAAATAGCTGATCAGCCAATCACACGGCCGCAGCTCACTGCATTTAGGCCTGTAGAGGTGGTCAAGACACCTTGCTGAAGTGCAGACCGAGCATCAGAACGGGGAAGAAAGGGGATTTAAGGGGCTTTGAACGTGGCGTGGTTGTTGGTGCCAGACGGGCTGGTCTGAGTATTTCAGAAACTGCTGATCTGCTGGGATTTTCACGCACAACCATCTCTAGGGTTCACAGAGAACGGTCAGAAAAAGAGGAAATATCCAGTGAGCGGTCAGTTGTGTGGACGAAAATGCCTTGTTGATGTGAGAGGTCAGAGGAGAACGGGCAGACTGGTTCCAGATGATAGAAAGGCAGCAGGAACTCAAATAACCAACCAGAATCTCTTTTTTTATTACCTTTTATTTTATTTTATTTTTTTTATTTATTACTAATGTTTTATTTATTACTAATAAAGTGGCCGGTGAGTGTATATACGTATATACCTCATCAGAAACGCTTCTGATGAAATCATGAAAACTACCACCGACACAGACTGAAGTAAACTTTTCACAGTTATACAACAAAAAGAACCTGCATATGAACAAATCTCCAAAAAATCATCTCATTCGAAAAACATACCAGACTAAATTCATCATTTATCCCTGCGGGTGCCATGGGGCCCAATATACCAATCCAAAGCGCCTGCCTCTCTTACTTAGCTAATGAAATGATTCGGAAACTTTAGTGAGAAAATGTGCTGTTATTCTCGATCCAGGGCTTAATTAACTCAATCAGCTTAGAAGAAGGCTGAGAAATGGACATGATCTGTTGTCAGTACTGAGGACACACACGAATGGATCGTTTATGAACAATTAAAACACTGATACTGCACTGAGCGACAGCCACATACAGAAAATCACTGTAAGGGAAAAGGGAGGAGCCAGCAGAGAAAAAGGAGGGGCCAGCAAAAGAAAGGGAGGGGCAGCAAAGGAAAAGGAGGAGCCAGCAGAAGAAAGGAAGGAGACAGTAGAGGAGAGGGAGAAGCGCACAGAGGAATGGGAGGAGCCAGGAAGGAAACAGCAGAAGAAAGGGAGGAGACAATAGGGAAAAGGGAGGAGACAGCAAAGGAAAAGGAGGAGCCACAGGAGAAAAGAGAGGAGACAAGAGAGAAAGGGGAGTGGCCAACAGAAGAAACAGAGGAGCCAAAAAGGAAAAGAAGGAGCCATAAGGGGAAGGGGAGGGGCCAAAGAGGAAAAGGAGGGGCTATAAGAAGAAAAGGAGGGGCTAATAGAGAAAGGGGAGGGGCCAACAGAGGAAAGGTAGGACCTTACCAAAGGAAGCTGCAGGACGGGAGCACCTGGCAGCTCATAACAACATCGTCTATTGTGTCATTTATTCGTTTGCTTTTATTTATTCTTTCTGATTAATTCACATCACTGCACTGTTTATCAGTGTAAATGCAGCTCTGCTGCTTTGCTGGTGTGTTTTGTTTGTTTCAGCTCCAACACAAACCTACAAACACCATCAGCTCACATTAGCGAACATATTCGTCGGTGTGCAGCGTTAGAAAATACAGAGACACGATTCATATAAAACACACCAGACTAACGCACCCTGCTGCTCTCACTCTCTCTCTACCACTCACTCTCTCTCTCTCTCTCTCTCTCTCTCTCTCTCTCTACCACTCACTCTCTCTCTCTCTCTCTCTCTCTACCTCTCTCTCTCTCTCTCTCTCTCTCTCTCTCTACCACTCACTCTCTCTCTCTCTCTCTCTACCACTCACTCTCTCTTCTGTCTTTTCTTGTTTTTTCCTTTTACAGTAAATATAGAAGATCTCTTTGTTCCTCTGACTCAGAATTCCTTTCAACACACACACTGTTCAAACAGGTGAATGTGAGTGTGCCTCTAATGGAAAAGGAGTTCAGGGTCTCTCTCACACACACACACACACACACACACACACACACACAAAATCTCTCAATTTTGCACATCTCTCAAAGAGCCTCTCCAGAGACAGAACAACATCAGTTACACAGAGAGAGGGAGAGAGAGCGTGAGAGAGAGAGAGAGAGAGAGAGAGAGAGAGAGACATAAAGTAGACACAGTAGCAGAAAGAGAGTGAGAGAAAGTGTAGAGGTGAATGCAAAGTGAATGTCGGCTCACTCTGCTCTAGTATAAATATCTGAGATTGGAAATGAATGAAATGAGCGACGGCTGCACGTCTACTGTGTGTAACGTTTTATATCGAACCCAATCAATGCAGCACCAAATTGTATCGCAGCCGTACTTTAAATCAAACTGTATCACAGAATCTTGATTCATCACATTACACTGCACTGCATCACAGCGTGACAGTATCCGAGTTCTCATACTGTACTGCAGCATATCGTATTGTATCAAGTTCTATTGCAGTGTATCATATCAAATACTATCTCCGCGCATCAAATTGTATACAGCACATCGTATTACTACGCATCATATTTTATCGTATCACGTCAAATTGTATTAAAGTCTATACATCGCTGCTGCTGTCGGAAGAAAACCTCGTATCTCCATTTTTGTTGTTTTTCAGTTTTTGACATAATTTGGAAAGGTCTGTTGCTCTTTACATTGTCTGTAAATTTCATGATGAATGGACCAAAGGAAACGACCCAAAATGACTTAGAAATAATTCTGGTTCCATTGACTTACATTAAAATGAAAGCAGGTTTTTTCCTTCTCCTGTAAAGTTACCGTTTCGTAGATATGAGGTTTTCTTCCGTTCACACTCGGCATCCAGGGTGTTGTTTTTGTGAAGAACAAGAACAGCACATTCTAAATGGGCTTTTTATACAGCTTTGTTTTTATATTTAAGCAGTAGAACACAGAGGGAGTGTGATATTGCTTAATAACATCCTGGCTGTGATCTGGTGTCCGTAGATCATCACAGCCGTCATGTTATTGGTGATAACTCCCTCCTCGAGTGCTCTACTGCTTTAATACAGCAGTTAAATAAATACAGTAAGAAATGAATAAACTGGCCGTGAACGCGGCTTTAATATGTTTTAATGTTCAGCTCCTTCCTCCTAATTAGAGCTCCTTAACGAGCAGCTTGTTGCTACGTCAGAGTAACGAGCTCCGCCCACTCGCTGCTCAGCCGGCAGGTCGTTCTCCAGCTTAGTATTGTCTCATCTTCAGAGCCGGACCAAATCGGCTGTCGGTCAGATGTGATCTTAACAGTATTTTCTGTTTTTGCGCAAAGTAAAAAGTAAAAACGTTCTAACGGCTTGAGCGCCTCCTACAGCAGTCAAAGTTGTTGCTTAGCAACAGTGTCTCAGCAGAGTGATAGTGTTCGTGGTGTTATGGTGAAATATCAGCACAGTTAGAACGCTGCTCAAACAATCAGCTTGCGTGGCCGGAACTGACTGCTGTATAAATGGACTGCATAGACTACAAAGTGAATAGCACGTTTAACAATGTTTACATCCACATCAAAGTCTTTTATTAAAATTTTAAAAAGATGTTTTATTCTGTGACATTGGCCCCTGAGCTGTATCACACTGACAATATGCAGCAACATGATCTCTTCATTCTATCCACACCGTGCTCTGTCGTCTCTGGGATATAATATGAAACCCAGGAGTGTGTGAGGATGCGGGGGGTGCGGGGGGGGCAATGATGGATGAGCCTGGGACACACACACACACACACACACACACACACACACACAGTCACACACACCCCTGGGACACTGTGTGTTTCTGTAATTAAAGCTGCTCTACTCCCTCATCACACAGCACCGCTAAAATAACAGCAGCAGCAAAATGAGAACAGAAAAAGAAGAAAAAACATAATCAGATAATTACACTCATGCTTTCATCTACAACACTGCACTGTAGGGCCAGAAATATACTTCACACGGGGATGCAGCGCTGCGAGCTGCACAAAGGCGGTTTCGCAAATGAAAACAAGAGCTGCACTGTCAGCTTTACAGCAGGGGGCGATATAGTAACAGTCGCTGAACGACTCTCTCACAAAACTGACTGCAGGTTAACATCTTCCCGGGTTCAGACCTGCACTCACAGCTGATCAACACGCAGAGCATCTCACAAACACACACGCACACACGCACGCACACACACGCACACACGCACACACACACACAAACAAGCGCACACAAACAAGCGCACACAAACGCGCACACACTCTAAGCATAATACACACTACTTCAAAACCAGAGCGAACAGCACAACAATGTCTCTTCAAATAGACTCTGTGGAGGAGAGAACTGCAAATGTAAAAGACACAAAGCACAGGAGCCCAGGAGTGTGTGAGTGTCTCTGAGTGTGTGGGGAGTGTGATGGTTGTGTGTGGAGTGTGAGAGGAGTGTTTGAGGTGTGTGTGGAGTGTGTGAGAGGAGTTTTTGAGGTGTGTGTGTGTGGAGTGTGAGAAGGGAGTGTGAGGAGTGTTTGAGGTGTGTGTGGAGAGTGTTTGAGGTGTGAGAAGGGAGCATGAGGAGTGTTTGAGGTGTGAGAAAGGTGTAAGGTGTTCGGGGAGTCTGACAGGAATGTTTGAGGTGTGTGTGGAGTGTGTGTGGAGTGTGTGAGTTGTGTGAGAGGAGTTTTTGAGGTGTGTGTGTGGAGTGTGAGAGGAGTGTGTGGAGTGTGTGAGGTGTGTCAGGAGTGTTTGAGGTGTGTGTGGAGTGTGTGAGGAGTGTTTGAGGTGTGTGTGAGGAGTGTTTGAGGTGTGTGTGGAGTGTGTGAGGAGTGTCAGGAGTGTTTGAGGTGTGTGTGGAGTGTGTGAGGAGTGTTTGAGGTGTGTGTGGAGTGTGTCAGGAGTGTTTGAGGTGTGTGTGGAGTGTGTCAGGAGTGTCAGGAGTGTTTGAGGTGTATGTGGAGTGTGTGAGGAGTGTTTGAGGTGTATGTGGAGTGTGTGAGGAGTGTTTGAGGTGTGAGAAGGGAGCATGGGGAGTGTTTGAGGTGTGAGAAAGGTGTAAGGTGTTCGGGGAGTCTGACAGGAATGTTTGAGGTGTGTGTGGAGTGTGTGAGAGGAGTGTGTGAGGAGTTTTTGAGGTGTGTGTGGAGTGTGAGAGGAGTGTGTGGAGTGTGAGAGGAGGTACAGATAATCAGGTCACTGAAGGCGAAGGAGAACGGCGGTCAAATCGAGGGGAGAAACACAGAGAAATCAGATCAGAAAACTGACCGCTCATCTGAATATCTGTGTGTTTATCTGTCCGTTCATACTGACCACTGAAGCTCAGTCGCTGTGCCTGATTTATCAGCTCTGAAAGAGTTTGCATCGTTAGCCACAGTGATGCGGACAGATCACCTCAGCAGGCAAAACTAAATAAAAACAGACACACAGAGTCTCAAAGCTGAGGATGTAGGTGCTGAAGGCTGTGTCTCTGTAACAAAACGCAGTGAAGTACAAAATGTCATTTAATTTCAAGTTTTCAAACCTAAGATTAAATGTGTGAATGTGTGAGTGAGTGAGTGAGTGAGTGAGTGAGTGAGTGAGTGAGTGAGTGAGTGAGTGAGTGAGTGAGTGAGTGACTAAGGAGGTAAATGAGACAGTGACAGCATGAGTAAGTAAGTGAAAGGGAGTGAGAGTGAGTGAACAAATAAAGGAGTGAGTAAATAAATAAAGCAGTGAGTGAATGAGTAAGTGATTAAAGCGGTAAGTGAGACAGTGACAGTGTGAGTGAGTGAGAGGGAGTGAGTGAGTGAGTGAGTGAGTGAGTGAGTGAGTGAGTGAGTGATTATGGAGGTAAGTGGGACAGTGACAGAGTAAGTGAGAGGGAGTGAGACAGTGAATGAGTGAGTGGGTGAGTATGGAGGTGATTATGGAGGTAAGTGAGACAGTGAGTGAGTGAGTGAGTGAGTGAGTATGGAGGTGATTATGGAGGTAAGTGAGACAGTGAGTGAGTGAGTGAGTGAGTGAGTGAGTGAGTGAGTATGGAGGTGATTATGGAGGTAAGTGAGTGAGTGAGTGAGTGAGTGAGTGAGTGAGTGAGTGAGTATGGAGGTGATTATGGAGGTAAGTGAGACAGTGACAGAGTGAGTGAGTGAGTGAGTGAGTGAGTATGGAGGTGATTATGGAGGTAAGTGAGACAGTGACAGAGTGAGTGAGTGAGTGAGTGAGTGAGTGAGTGAGTATGGAGGTGATTATGGAGGTAAGTGAGACAGTGACAGAGTGAGTGAGTGAGTGAGTGAGTATGGAGGTGATTATGGAGGTAAGTGGGACAGTGAGTGAGTGAGTGAGTGAGTGAGTGAGTGAGTATGGAGGTGAGTATGGAGGTAAGTGAGACAGTGAGTGAGTGAGTGAGTGATTGAGTATGGAGGTGATTATGGAGGTAAGTGAGACAGTGACAGAGTGAGTGAGTGAGTGAGTGAGTGAGTATGGAGGTGATTATGGAGGTAAGTGAGACAGTGAGTGAGTGAGTGAGTGAGTGAGTATGGAGGTGATTATGGAGGTAAGTGAGACAGTGAGTGAGTGAGTGAGTGAGTGAGTATGGAGGTGATTATGGAGGTAAGTGGGACAGTGAGTGAGTGAGTGAGTGAGTATGGAGGTGATTATGGAGGTAAGTGGGACAGTGAGTGAGTGAGTGAGTGAGTGAGTGAGTATGGAGGTGATTATGGAGGTAAGTGAGACAGTGACAGAGTGAGTGAGTGAGTGAGTATGGAGGTGATTATGGAGGTAAGTGAGACAGTGACAGAGTGAGTGAGTGAGTGAGTGAGTATGGAGGTGATTATGGAGGTAAGTGAGACAGTGACAGAGTGAGTGAGTGAGTGAGTGAGTGAGTATGGAGGTGATTATGGAGGTAAGTGAGACAGTGAGTGAGTGAGTGAGTGAGTGAGTGAGTATGGAGGTGATTATGGAGGTAAGTGAGACAGTGACAGAGTGAGTGAGTGAGTGAGTGAGTATGGAGGTGATTATGGAGGTAAGTGGGACAGTGACAGAGTGAGTGAGTGAGTGAGTGAGTGAGTATGGAGGTGATTATGGAGGTAAGTGAGACAGTGACAGAGTGAGTGAGTGAGTGAGTGAGTATGGAGGTGATTATGAAGGTAAGTGAGACAGTGACAGAGTGAGTGAGTGAGTGAGTGAGTATGGAGGTGATTATGGAGGTAAGTGAGACAGTGAGTGAGTGAGTGAGTGAGTGAGTATGGAGGTGATTATGGAGGTAAGTGAGACAGTGACAGAGTGAGTGAGTGAGTGAGTATGGAGGTGATTATGGAGGTAAGTGGGACAGTGAGTGAGTGAGTGAGTGAGTGAGTGAGTATGGAGGTGATTATGGAGGTAAGTGAGACAGTGACAGAGTGAGTGAGTGAGTGAGTATGGAGGTGATTATGGAGGTAAGTGAGACAGTGACAGAGTGAGTGAGTGAGTGAGTGAGTATGGAGGTGATTATGGAGGTAAGTGAGACAGTGAGTGAGTGAGTGAGTGAGTGAGTATGGAGGTGATTATGGAGGTAAGTGAGACAGTGACAGAGTGAGTGAGTGAGTGAGTGAGTGAGTATGGAGGTGATTATGGAGGTAAGTGAGACAGTGAGTGAGTGAGTGAGTGAGTGAGTGAGTATGGAGGTGATTATGGAGGTAAGTGAGACAGTGACAGAGTGAGTGAGTGAGTGAGTGAGTATGGAGGTGATTATGGAGGTAAGTGGGACAGTGACAGAGTGAGTGAGTGAGTGAGTGAGTGAGTATGGAGGTGATTATGGAGGTAAGTGAGACAGTGACAGAGTGAGTGAGTGAGTGAGTGAGTATGGAGGTGATTATGAAGGTAAGTGAGACAGTGACAGAGTGAGTGAGTGAGTGAGTGAGTATGGAGGTGATTATGGAGGTAAGTGAGATAGTGAAAGCGTGAGTTAAGTGAGAGGGAGTGAGTGAGTGAGAGAGTGAGAGAGTGAATTAGCCAGGTCTATGTTGTGCTTTGCATCTTAAAAGGAAAATCACCAAAAAAACGACAAATCAGCGTCTATAAAGACGATTCCCACAGAGTTCCTCCCCGCAGAGCTGGAGTGTAAACAGACACAGGCCTTGTGTCCTGTAACAGCCCTACAGTTACACACGGACACTCTGTTCTATTAAAATCAGAACCTGCAGCTCTGGGAGCGGAACTCTCTCAGCAGGATCAGTAATTAACTCAGCCTGATACAATCTGACGGACCCCCACACACAGATGCCGCAGAGCACGGCAGGTGGGTCAACAGACATTTAATTAACGTTTAAGGGTTCTAAGAGCTTCTTTACCAACAGAACCGTGTTAAAGAGCGGAGAACAGTGGTCAATTACAGACACAGAGCCAACACAACACCCCCACTGACATCTCACTACAGTCTTAAAAAAGAGGGTTCTTTAAGGGCTGTTCAGCAAAGAGAACAGAACCACTTGGAAGCTTAAATGGTTCTCTGCACAATGAAATGGTTCTTCAAATGAATGGAGAATGGGTTCTTCTAATGTCACAATGTCAAACTTGTAGAAGAGGAACCTTTTTGGTACTGTATAGAACCAAAAAGGTTTTGCATAGAACCATTTACAACACATTTTCAGAAATCAATTGAAAAAGATATAAATATGATAACTGATTAAAATGATCAGACCTGTTTGAGAACGGTGTGGGCGTGGCTAATGAGCAGCTTGATTGACAGCTCTCTGTCCAACACTCCCAGCCAGCGCCACGGCTCATACAAACTAAAATCACGATCAAGGTTTTCTGATCTTAACTGTATGGAAAAAGTAACGGATGAACAGATGAGCAGACGGACGGACAAACGTGGACGAGAGAGGAGTCGGTGATGGAGGGAGTGTCACAGACGGAGGAGTAATCTCAGCACACGGAGATTTACAGTCCTCATATATCAACACATACATCACACACACACAGAGAGAGAGAGAGAGAGAAAGAGAGAGAGAGAAAGACAGAGAGAAAGAGAGAAAGAGAGAGAGAGAGAGAGAGAGAGAGAGAGAAAGACAGAGAGAAAGAGAGAAAGAGAGAGAGAGAGAGAGAGAGAGAGAGAGAGAGAGAAAGACAGAGAGAAAGAGAGACAGACAGACAGAGAGAGAGAGAGAGAGAGAGAGACAGACAGACAGAGAGAGAGAGAGAGAGAGAGAGAGAGAGAGAGAGAGAGAGAAAGAGAGACTGAATGTAATGCCTCTCTCCTTTTCTGCTCCCCATCAGTCCTCCCCCCAAGAACAGAGCCCCTCCCCCCAAATCACAACCTCAGCACCACCTCTCCTCCAGAGGAGCTGATGGACTCTCCACTCAGTACAGAAGATCAGAGATTTGTCCTTTTCATCCTGTTTCACAGCCGCTCTGCATCTGTGAAAATGGTCATCACAGAACCACTTTCCAACATTTGAGAAACCGTTTTTAAAATGAAATATTTTAAAATGAATATTTAGAGCTTTAACTTGACGATTTGTATAAAACAGATTCACGTTTACTTTTTATATCATTAACATAATACTACATTTAAAAATACGCTTTTATTTTGAACGTTTTATTGTTTGGTCGCAGGTGTTATCAGGACTCTTATTTTACACAGCTCTATTAAACTGCTTCCGCCACTGGTGTTACACCATATTCATAACACACCAGTGGCGGTAAAACGTTTGGAATTAAGCTCTGCTTTTTGCATATATAATTGGAGAAGTTAATAAACATTTAGATTATTTAGTTTTGGGATGAAAGAAAAATCATTTTTAAAAGTGCATCCACCTGAATTCCCACTCCGAATGGAGAACTGCCCAATAACTTAGAGGTGGACGTCTGGTTCCTATCACCACCACTGTGAACAATTCTGACTATGCTTTTCTAGACTGGAGCTGTTCATCCCAAACCACTCTAATTATGCAAAATATATCAAACTGGGGTGTCTCCTCTCTCCCCCCCCCCCCCCCCCCCCCCCCCCCCCCCCTAATCTGTGTTTATTCCAGCCTAATTTAGTTTATTCAGCCTATTCCACACCTCAGTCAGACTTTATGATGAGTTCGTTACTGTCACAGATGTTTATTGTGATGTTTACTGAGATGTTGTTTAAACTTTTTCAGGCTTTACTGTGGCCAGTTATTACAAACCTAACAAGGAAAACATGCTGTGTCTCCAAACTTTTGATGGTGCTGTATGAGCAGATGCTTTATTCAGACTCAGACGGCACGTTGTGGAAACCTGCTGATGGATGGTTATCACAGGCATGCCGGTATTGGATTTACACAAACTTTCATCAACCGAAACGCGGTTAACACCGTAAACATGTTAGCGCCCCTGCAGCGAGAGCAGAAATGATCTCCAGTATGAAGTTATGTGACTGTGCGTGTGCTGAGCTTTCACTGAGGCTTCCCTTCATCATCAATCTCCAACACAGCACCCACAGGCCCATTGGCTGCTCGTGAGGCGCGCTCCACAATTGGAGCGTTCTGACTGGCTGAGGCAGCGCTCCTCATTACGAGGTGCCTTGGACACAGCGGTTGACCCCTTGGAAGGTTCCAGAACGATTGCTGTGATAAATGAGGTTGAAAATACAAACGGCCCAGCCCCCCCAAAGCCTGCAGCGGCAGAAACTGCAGCAGAGCGTAACACGCAGGGCTGCTGCGTCTGCAGATGAACAGCTGCTTAATGCGACAATTTGGTGAAAAAATAAAAATCACATGGACCGTTTTCCACCTTGTGTAATGTAACCAAGGAGTGAAATACAACCTATTGGACCCCCTGAATGGCTCAAAATCAAAGAGCCCCTGAAAATAATCTTATTATGAAGTCATGATTCCAGGATTCCTCTGAAAAAGTTTCCAACGAGCTGATCTGAAAACCTGAAAACTCGCCCAGTTTCCCAAGAGTTTGGAGTGAAGAGTGACTGTTCCTCATTCCTCACACTGAAGACCGAAGAGGAGACGAGGAAGATCTCAGTTACTGTGAGTGTGTGAATAAACAGAGAGTGTGTGATTAAACAGCGAGTGTGTGATTAAACAGCGAGTGTGTGATTAAACAGAGAGTGTGTGATTAAACAGCGAGTGTGTGAATAAACAGAGAGTGTGTGATTAAACAGCGAGTGTGTGAATAAACGGCGAGTGTGTGATTAAACGGCGAGTGTGTGATTAAACGGCGAGTGTGTGAATAAACGGCGAGTGTGTGATTAAACGGCGAGTGTGTGATTAAACGGCGAGTCTGTGATTAAACAGCGAGTGTGTGATTAAACAGCGAGTGTGTGATTAAACAGAGAGTGTGTGATTAAACAGAGAGTGTGTGAATAAACAGCGAGTGTGTGAATAAACAGCGAGTGTGTGAATAAACAGCGAGTGTGTGAATAAACAGCGAGTGTGTGATTAAACAGCGAGTGTGTGATTAAACAGCGAGTGTGTGAATAAACAGCGAGTGTGTGATTAAACAGCGAGTGTGTGAATAAACAGCGAGTGTGTGATTAAACAGCGAGTGTGTGATTAAACAGCGAGTGTGTGAATAAACAGCGAGTGTGTGATTAAACAGCGAGTGTGTGAATAAACAGCGAGTGTGTGAATAAACAGCGAGTGTGTGATTAAACAGCGAGTGTGTGATTAAACAGCGAGTGTGTGAATAAACGGCGAGTGTGTGATTAAACAGAGAGTGTGTGATTAAACAGCGAGTGTGTGATTAAACAGAGAGTGTGTGATTAAACAGCGAGTGTGTGAATAAACAGCGAGTGTGTGATTAAACAGCGAGTGTGTGAATAAACAGCGAGTGTGTGATTAAACAGCGAGTGTGTGATTAAACAGCGAGTGTGTGAATAAACAGCGAGTGTGTGAATAAACAGCGAGTGTGTGATTAAACAGCGAGTGTGTGAATAAACAGCGAGTGTGTGAATAAACAGCGAGTGTGTGATTAAACAGCGAGTGTGTGATTAAACAGCGAGTGTGTGAATAAACAGCGAGTGTGTGATTAAACAGCGAGTGTGTGAATAAACAGCGAGTGTGTGATTAAACAGCGAGTGTGTGATTAAACAGCGAGTGTGTGATTAAACAGAGAGTGTGTGATTAAACAGCAAGTGTGTGAATAAACAGCGAGTGTGTGATTAAACAGCGAGTGTGTGATTAAACAGCGAGTGTGTGATTAAACAGCGACTGTGTGATTAAACAGAGAGTGTGTGATTAAACAGAGAGTGTGTGATTAAACGGCGAGTGTGTGAATAAACGGCGAGTGTGTGAATAAACGGCGAGTGTGTGAATAAACGGCGAGTGTGTGATTAAACAGCGAGTGTGTGATTAAACGGCGAGTGTGTGAATAAACGGCGAGTGTGTGAATAAACGGCGAGTGTGTGAATAAACGGCGAGTGTGTGATTAAACAGCGAGTGTGTGATTAAACGGCGAGTGTGTGATTAAACGGCGAGTGTGTGATTAAACGGCGAGTGTGTGATTAAACAGCGAGTGTGTGATTAAACGGCGAGTGTGTGAATAAACGGCGAGTGTGTGATTAAACAGCGAGTGTGTGATTAAACGGCGAGTGTGTGATTAAACGGCGAGTGTGTGATTAAACGGCGAGTGTGTGATTAAACAGCGAGTGTGTGAATAAACAGAGAGTGTGTGATTAAACAGAGAGTGTGTGAATAAACAGAGAGTGTGTGATTAAACGGCGAGTGTGTGAATAAACGGCGAGTGTGTGATTAAACAGAGAGTGTGTGATTAAACAGAGAGTGTGTGAATAAACAGCGAGTGTGTGAATAAACAGCGAGTGTGTGATTAAACAGCGAGTGTGTGATTAAACAGAGAGTGTGTGAATAAACAGAGAGTGTGTGATTAAACAGCGAGTGTGTGATTAAACAGAGAGTGTGTGAATAAACAGAGAGTGTGTGATTAAACAGCGAGTGTGTGAATAATCAGCGAGTGTGTGATTAAACAGCGAGTGTGTGATTAAACAGAGAGTGTGTGATTAAACAGCGAGTGTGTGATTAAACAGCGAGTGTGTGATTAAACAGAGAGTGTGTGAATAAACAGAGAGTGTGTGATTAAACGGCGAGTGTGTGATTAAACAGCGAGTGTGTGATTAAACAGCGAGTGTGTGAATAAACAGAGAGTGTGTGATTAAACAGCGAGTGTGTGAATAAACAGCGAGTGTGTGATTAAACAGCGAGTGTGTGAATAAACAGCGAGTGTGTGAATAAACAGCAAGTGTGTGATTAAACAGCGAGTGTGTGAATAAACAGCGAGTGTGTGATTAAACAGCGAGTGTGTGATTAAACAGCGAGTGTGTGATTAAACAGAGAGTGTGTGAATAAACAGAGAGTGTGTGATTAAACAGCGAGTGTGTGATTAAACAGAGAGTGTGTGAATAAACAGAGAGTGTGTGATTAAACAGCGAGTGTGTGATTAAACAGAGAGTGTGTGAATAAACAGAGAGTGTGTGATTAAACAGCGAGTGTGTGAATAATCAGCGAGTGTGTGATTAAACAGAGAGTGTGTGATTAAACAGCGAGTGTGTGATTAAACAGCGAGTGTGTGATTAAACAGCGAGTGTGTGAATAAACAGAGAGTGTGTGATTAAACAGAGAGTGTGTGAATAAACAGAGAGTGTGTGAATAAACAGAGAGTGTGTGATTAAACAGCGAGTGTGTGAATAATCAGCGAGTGTGTGATTAAACAGCGAGTGTGTGATTAAACAGAGAGTGTGTGATTAAACAGCGAGTGTGTGATTAAACAGCGAGTGTGTGATTAAACAGCGAGTGTGTGATTAAACAGAGAGTGTGTGAATAAACAGAGAGTGTGTGATTAAACGGCGAGTGTGTGATTAAACAGCGAGTGTGTGATTAAACAGCGAGTGTGTGAATAAACAGCGAGTGTGTGATTAAACAGCGAGTGTGTGATTAAACAGAGAGTGTGTGATTAAACAGCGAGTGTGTGATTAAACAGCGAGTGTGTGATTAAACAGCGAGTGTGTGATTAAACAGCGAGTGTGTGATTAAACAGAGAGTGTGTGAATAAACAGAGAGTGTGTGATTAAACAGCGAGTGTGTGATTAAACAGCGAGTGTGTGAATAAACAGCGAGTGTGTGAATAAACAGCGAGTGTGTGATTAAACAGCGAGTGTGTGATTAATCAGCGAGTGTGTGATTAAACAGAGAGTGTGTGATTAAACAGCGAGTGTGTGATTAAACAGAGAGTGTGTGATTAAACAGCGAGTGTGTGATTAAACAGCGAGTGTGTGAATAAACAGCGAGTGTGTGAATAAACAGAGAGTGTGTGAATAAACAGCGAGTGTGTGATTAAACAGCGAGTGTGTGATTAATCAGCGAGTGTGTGATTAAACAGAGAGTGTGTGATTAAACAGCGAGTGTGTTCTCTCTAGCGGATGTATATCGTATTTACCCTCAGAGAATTTGACCGGAGGCACTCAAACTTTTGCATATGACTGCATACGAAGTTTTGAGGACGTATGTATGGAACACATTTGGGTGACTACAGACTTCTAGTGTTTGTTAGCCACAGTAGCCTCGCAGCTCCAGTTCAGGACTAAAGAAGAAGAAGCATTTGGACCTCAAACATGTCTCAGCTGATTGACTACGTGCAGGGTGGTAAAATTTGATTTTTTGTTTGCAGGTCAACTTTAAGGTCAACATTTCTAGGAAATAACCATCACATAAGTAAGAAGGCCAGCCCAGCTTTCTGAATGTGTCACTGCTTTTAGAGATTTCAGGTCATTTGCAGAGATTAGAAGATTTGCTGTGAGAAGCAGCTGGAGAAAAGAGGAGCATTAGGAACAGAGGTGATGCTGCAATTGTGCTGTAAACCACACAGTAAAGCCCACATGTGGTGCCTCAGCATCTCTATTCTCTCTCTCTCTCTCTCTCCCTCCAACACACACACACACACACACACAGTTCTCCTGTATGCCTCTGTATACTACTGCAAAAAATCAGTGGGTGGAAACATCAATGACTCTGTCTAAAGCATCAAACTCCAGACTAAGTGAGGCCCAGAGGAGCTTTAAAACACCTTTTAAGGGGGTTGTGGGAACATGAGCATAAGTCTGAACCCCAAACTTTGAGGAGCTGGTGGTGCAGCAGGTCAAGACTTTATGATTTGCTCTTAAAAGGGAACTCGACCACAAACAGTTAAGATGTAAACAGAGTCGTTCAGAGCGGTTTGGTGTGAAACGCTCTGGTCTAGAGACACTTAGTCAGATTTGTTCACAGTGGTGCTGATAGGAACCAGACGTCCACCTCTAAAGGCTCCTCACAGAAAGATCCTACATGAACTGGTTCTGAAGTCATTGTCTGATGACTGAGACGCTGTTTTATGGTGATTTTGAGAACTTAAAATCATGGTGAAGTGAGACATGCAGAGGCAATATAGTCCCCCCCCAAAAAAAACTTATTATTTCAGATTTTCCACTATTTTCCATCATCAACATTCCATATAAACTCAGAAGACTCGTGTGGGTTCTCTGGTGGCTCTGGATGGCAAATGAAATGTTTATATATGTGTTGTAGTCATGGCGACCCCTGGTTCCCATCACCACCACTGTAAACACATGCGAACCATTTCACACCAAATCACTCAGAATCCCTCTGTTTACATCTCAAGGACTGACTTATTCAGAAGAAGAAAAAATTACCCTGTAACTAGGTGGTGGGAATAAACAAAGTGAGTGTTTGGAGAAAACAGGGGCTCTATTTTCATCTATATTATCATTAATTTTAAGCACCACAACTGTTTTTGTTGGAGGACTTCTTGGAATAAATCTAGCAAAGGCATTCGGGCATTTCTGGATTTACTTTTCCACAATCAAGACTGCACTTTTGGAGAGCCAGCAAAGAGTAGAAATTACCGAATTAACCAAATGAGATGCGTCAGAAGACAAAAGCACTCAAGCACAGCAGTCAGATGCCAAGATGTCCAGCTGTAGAACAACAGGGCACTATAGGAAGGAATCGGCAAAAGGAATCGAGAGGGCCAAAGAATTCTGTCTAAAGATTCCAAAGAACTGGACAATTCAACCAAACCGTTTAAGGCAACTGCGTCAAAACGACTGCGTCACAGCTGCCAATCAAACCGCAGACAGGTAACTGAAAAACGACGGAACCAACAGAGCTCAGTAACCGATGCGCACTGTCTGATGGACACAGCGGTAAAGGAGTGGAGATCACTTACACCACAGGATCTCAATGCGGCACTGCGGTGAAGGTCACCTCAAATCGAAACTAGCCCCCCACACACACGCACACATACACACACGCACACATATACACACACACACACACACACACACAGTTTCACACATCAGTAAGGCCAATGGCCTCATTTCTGTAATACTATTATTAGTAATGCAACAAATCAAAACTATATATATATATATATTCATTCAATCTTTATAACAAGCATATGTAAACATGAATGGATGGGGCTTAACTGATGTAGGCTCAATGGGTGGAGCTGCACTGTAGTTGATGATGGGAAAATAGTGGAAAATCTGTTTTCTTTAGGGACTAATTTGTGTCACAAGACCCTGCACGTGTCCCTCCACCACGATTGGAGTTTAAGTTGTCAAAACTATTATAAAACAGCGTCTGAGACATCAGTCTCAGCTTTTAGAGGTGAACTATTCTGACTCAGTAAGTTTCTCCAAAACAGAGCGTTTCGCACCAAACCACTCCGAGTGACTCTGTTTACATCTTATCTATTTAATTATGCAGAAATTTTGTCAGAAATAGATGGAGTTCCCCTTTAAGTGAAGTGCTTCGATTAAAAATACAAGATGACTCAATCTCGTAACACAGTCCTTACTGCCTGTCTCATGGGGACCTCAGCCCACCCTCACACAATGCAGCGTTACTGGAGGAGGAAGAGTGCGTTCGGTGCTGTGCGCCGACTCGAATTCAGGATTGTCTCGGAGTTTACAGCTCCTCAGGAGAGAAGGGTCTGTCTGAAGACTGCAGGACAGGGGTGGAATGTGGAGGGGGAAATGTTTTGGAGGTCGACCGATCAGAACAGAGTGGGTGAGCTGACCAACCAGAGCACGCTGGAGCCAGAGCTTAAAGACACAGGAGCTCTAACAGAGCATTTCAGACAGAGGGTGAATAGAGATGTACACTATGAGGGAAATAATGTGTAGATTCCTACTAGTACAGCCCAAAAATAAATGTATGAAATTTAAAAATGGGATTAATAGGTCCTCTTTAAAAATTAGTAGTTTTAAAAGAACAAATCATTGCTTCTGTACTGGTAAACACGGTTTCGGTAAGGGTAACAGAAAAGAATCAGTGCTATTGTACTGGCTGTAGTCTACAGTGCCTTACAGAGATACTCTGCTTTAAAAGGGTTGGGGCGTATCGGACCTGCTACACCCCGCTGTTTAAGTCCTCTGGAGTTGCAGACACTATCATTACCTGATCAGAGACAGCACACTCACACAGCGGTCAGTTCCTGAGCTGAAGGAGTGCCAGGCCCTGTCTGGACCTGCGAAGCTACAGGGAAGATGTGGACAGCGGCACATTAGATAAAATACTTGAGGGCATTTGTATAAACAGGGTTCAGGTGTAACGGATACAAGATCCGCAGATCAGAATACAGAAATACTGTCAGTCCATGTCATATTTTAAAGAGTCAGTATTCAGAACAGTTTTTTAGATAGACTCCAGTTTTAGGCAGAAAATTACACTCAAAAAGCTGTTTATCTGGTCAGTGACTGCTTATTTGAGTCTTGGTTCCTCTCAGTGTTTCTTCCTCCGGCTCTTGGGCAGTTTTTACTCGCCACTGTTGCCATTGGCGACGCTCATGGGGGCTCGGACCCAGATTTTTCTGTGAAGCTGCTTTGTGACAACACCTGTTGCAAAAAGCGCTTTGTAAATAAACTTTGACTTGACTAATATTAGAAGAAATACAAATACTATTAATATAATAATTAATATAATAGTGATATATGCTAATGTGTTTGTTTATCCTTTTCCTGTACTCTCCCCAAAAAAGATCAGTATTCACTGCAGTTCACCTAATACCTGCTTTATCTAATCATTAATCAATACTTTATTACAATAATTCAGGTGCTAATGATAAAGCTTAACAGATGTACGCGATACTGGAGTCATCCAGGAGAAATCAGACTACCTCACACAACATCAAGTACTACTTTAAAATAAGAAATTTGACACACGTCCGGCTGAGATAAATGATTTTAAACAATGTGCTTTAATAATTTTGTAGTATTATACATTATATATATATATATATATATATATATATATATATATATATATATATATATGCTGTAGGCTCAATGGGTGGAGCTGCACTGTAGGCTGAATGGGCAGGGCTAAACTGCTGTAAGCTCAATGGATGAATGATGTAAATGAGCTCTTGTGACATCACAGAAACAATTCATGTATATATATATATACACACACATACATTCAATCTTTATAACAAACACATGTAAACAAGTTCTGTTCTGACTGACTGCTTCATTCAAAAAGCACTGAGGTGAAACACTCCCTATGTCTTTAACATGAATGGATGGGGCTTAACTGATGTAGGCTGAATGGGTGGAGCTGCACTGTAGCCTGAATGGGTGAGGCTAGACTGCTGTAGGCTCAATGGGTGGAGCTGCACTGTAGCCTGAATGGGTGAGGCTAAACTGCTGTGAGCTCAATGGATGAATATATGTAAATGAGCTCTTGTGACATCACAGAAATAATTCATTCAAGCCAGCCTTTTTTTGCAGTTTCGTTTCCACAGATGAACTGTATGGACTGGAGAGTGAACAGTGTGTTCTAAACCCACGTGCACTTTTTACTTCAAACTACACAATGTAGTTTTCCACGATCTGGGCCCTCCAGCCTGCCACAGTGAGATTTTCCACATGTGCCTTTTTACAATGAATTCTAAACACTGATCTCCATTCTTCCCACACATCTTTCCCCCCAGCATTCAGAGTGCAGTGACTCACCAACAGCCAATAAATTAACATGACTTTACATTCAATTACCATAAATCACTCAAAGCCCCTCCCCCTGTGCTGTAAACTCATACATTCAATAAAACAGCCATACAGCCTCCTTCCTGCCCGCAGCACAGACGCAAATCTCCACCTGAGCGGCTCTTAAACCCGCACACAGACCAGCCGGTGCCCTCTGTCACAATTAATAATTGATCAGCGGAACAGGCCGGGTCTGATGTCTATTGATCCCCACCATTATCCCTTCGTTGTGGTATTGATCGGACCCTCATGGGTGATGGACTGCAGACGAGAGTTCAGTGCCGTCACTCAAAACTCAGAAAAGACCAAGTTCTTCTTCTAAAAAGCTCTTCATCTCTACACTGTCTGAGGATTAAAGCCATAGTTGTTCACAAAAACAGCATCAAGTTTCCCCATTTACCACAAACATTTGCTATTTGGTGTGTGATTTTGTAGTTTTAGCGCTGGGGCTACAAGGCTAAAACAAGTACAGTTAAAAACATGGTTCTTCAAGGGTTCTTTAGTAAAAGAAAATGATTCTACATATAAATCAGACGGGCAGAGAATGCGCTGTAATGGTTCTGTTTTGCCACTCTTACAATGTCAAGCATGTAACAACAGAACAACCCTTTCTGGTGCCGTACAGAACCATCTACAGCACGTTCTCCATCAATCTTTTTAGGAAAGTAATAAAAGCATGTACCTGCTAGCCGTATGTATGTATGTATCTATCTATCTATCTATCTATCTATCTATCTATCTATCTATGTATGTATGTATGTATGTATGTATGTATGTATCTACGTATGTATGTATGTGTGTATCTATATTTTATATATATATATATATACACACATATATATATATATATATATATACACACACACACACACACACACATATATATATATATATATATATATATATATACGTATGTATGTATGTATCTATCTATATTTTATATATTTGTATATATATATACAAACACACACACACACACACACACACACATATATCTATCTATGCATGCATGTATGTATGTATGTATGTGTGTGTATGTATATATATATATATATATATATATATATATATATATATATATATATATATGTGTGTGTGTGTGTATATGTATCTATGTACGTATGTATGTATGTATGTATCTATATATGTATGTATGTATCTACGTATGCATGTATGTGTGTATCTATATTATATATATATATATATATATATATATATATATATATATATATATATATATATCTATGCATGCATGTATGTATGTGTGTGTGTATATATATATATATATATATAATGTGTGTGTGTATGTATCTATGTACGTATGTATGTATGTATGTATGTATGTATCTATCTATCTATCAAGTCTTCGCTACTTTAGCCTCGTAGCTCCAGTGCTAAAGCTAAGCATGTCTTCATGTGGGTTAGAGGCCAGAACTGAGGCATTTTTAGTTTAATATAGATCTTTATGTTTATAACCCACCTATTACAACTGTGTGAACTGCAATGCTTGAATTGAAAAAAATACATAATGAAGCTGAAACAGCAGCTACATACGTTTTGAAGCAGGCCTGTGATGACTTAGCCATGCAGTTAGCACCATAAGCTACTAATACTTGCTAGCAAAATTAGCCTTATAGCTCCAGGGCTAAAGCTAAACATGCCTTGCCTGGGGTTAGAGGCAAAAAATGGGGGTAATTTTAGCTTAAAATTGAGCTTGATGTTTATACTTTACCAATTAGCATTGTGCGAACTGCATGCCCAACATGAACGATTACATAATAATGCTAAAAACAGTGACTATAAGCTTCTGTTACTCGTTCGCCAGAGAGATTTGACCTTAGAATTTAGTTCTAAATTCATAACCCACCAATTAGCACTGTGCAAACTGTACACTTGAATTTTAAAAGCAGCTAAAAACAGCCGCTGTAACATCGTATTAGAGATGATGGAACCTCTCCACATGGTTCAAAGCCAATGTGGGATGTTTTAGGCATGACACTAATGGGTGGGGTGTACATATATTCAAGAATTTACAAGTATATTCCACCGTTGGCTTCATCAGCCTCCGAGCTCCAGCAGTAAAGCTAGAGAAGCACCAAACATGTCTTGGTTGCTGGACTACATTTGAGGAAAGTGGAGGGAAACTGGGGGGATTTGATTGTTATGCAGCACCATCGCTTTCAAAAAAGAACCTGAGCGTTTTTAAAAACCTCCCGACTTCGGAAACACGATTTAGTCCTGCGTTAAAAAGTGGAAGCTTAATGTTGAAAATCACTGCAGGGCTCTGAGCCGCCGCAGAAATACGGGTCATTAATTGAGCATCCTACAGTGTTCCTTCAGAGAGTATCAGGTTCACCCCTTCCTGCCCCTTCCTCCTCCTCCTCCTCCTCCTCCTCCTCTCTGGAGTCTTCCCTCTGGTGGGTTATTAAAGGTTAAGATTACAGCGCTGCAGCGTCCTTGAGCAGGACGACCCTCACGCTTACAGAGGCTCTTCTCTGTGGAGAACATGGTGGAACACGGCTGCTGAAATGAGAGCGGCGGAGAGAGCAACGCTTCACAGATCCACTGAGCTTTCAATGTATATACAGCTTTAGGAGCCTTAATAGAGTCATTCATTTACTATTATTAATACAATATATTCATTTTTAACATAACCATTGTCAGGTCCAAACAATTTGCATTTTTTTCCCAGCTTCTATTTAGTACAGGCAATAATAATAATAATAATAATAATAATAATAATAGAGTGAGGAGCTCGGTCATCCGGAAGGAGCTCAGAGTAGAGCCGCTACTCCTCCACATTGAGAGGAGCCAACTGAGGTGGTATGGGCATCTGATCCGGATGCCCCCTGGACGCCTCCCGGTGGGGGTGTTCCAGGCACGGCCTACCGGGACAAGACCCCGGGGTCGTCCTAGGACCGCTGGAGGGATTATGTCTCCAAGTTGGCCTGGGAGCGGCTTGGGGTCCCCGGGAATGAGCTGGAGGAAGCTGCGGGGGAACAGGGTCATCTGGGATTCTCTGCTCTCCCAACTGCTACCCTGTCTGGAGTAGCGGTCAACGATGATGGATGGATAATAATAATAATAATAATAATAATAATAATAACAACAACAATAGTTTTACTTAATTTAGAGTAAATGGGTGAGACGGCAAAAATATTATGATTAAGTATCATATTAAGCTGAAACAGAAAATAAAGCACCAATATTGCACTAAATCTAATTAAGCAGGACTAATTATGCTCTCTTTGTTCTCACAAAAACAGAATATGTTCAGAAAAGCCTGGTTAGAAGAGAATTAATAGCATGAAACAGAAAGTAAAACGCAAAGATAAATGAAACTGATAGCATGAGCTAAATTAATGCATTTTATTTACAATTATTACAAATTAAATTAGAAATGGATCAATGGAATCATCTAATATTTAATAATATATAATATTTCTTTACATTGTCTGTTTACTGTTTAACACCATGTAAAGCTGCCTTGTGATACTTTTAAAGTACTCTAGGCACTAAACAGTATAAAGAAAGTTCAGCTGAGGTCAGAAAAACCCCCTGACCCCCCCGCACCCCCCCCCTCTCTTTCTCTCAGGGACAGTCAGAATACATGGATATTTATATAAGCTGGGGCGGTGTCTATATCCACCGTGAACTTCATACAGCGTAATCCCTTCTGCAGAGCGTGATGCAACACTGAGGATTATAACATTAAAGAAATTCAGTGCGGAAGAAGAATGAAAGAGCAGAATTACACCTTACGTGGATTAAACATAAAAACATTCAATTAAATTCAGCTCTCCTCTCCAGGCTCTGCCTACAAATGCGTTCTTTCCTAGAGAAACACTGTTCAGCCTAATGAGAAACTGTAGAACAGACTCGGTTTATATCACAATACCTACATTTAGAGTCGGTTATTCATTCAGCCTAATGAGAAACTGTAGAACAGACTCGGTTTATATCACAATACCTACATTTAGAGTCGGTTATTCATTCAGCCTAATGAGAAACTGTAGAACGGACTCGGTTTATATCACAATACCTACATTTAGAGCCGGTTATTCATTCAGTCTAATGAGAAACTGTAGAACGGACTCGGTTTATATCACAATACCTACATTTAGAGCCGGTTATTCATTCAGTCTAATGAGAAACTGTAGAACGGACTCGGTTTATATCACAATACCTACATTTAGAGTCGGTTATTCATTCAGTCTAATGAGAAACTGTAGAACGGACTCGGTTTATATCACAATACCTACATTTAGAGCCGGTTATTCATTCAGTCTAATGAGAAACTGTAGAACAGACTCGGTTTATATCACAATACCTACATTTAGAGCCGGTTATTCATTCAGTCTAATGAGAAACTGTAGAACGGACTCGGTTTATATCACAATACCTACATTTAGAGTCGGTTATTCATTCAGTCTAATGAGAAACTGTAGAACGGACTCGGTTTATATCACAATACCTACATTTAGAGTCGGTTATTCATTCAGTCTAATGAGAAACTGTAGAACGGACTCGGTTTATATCACAATACCTACATTTAGAGCCGGTTATTCATTCAGTCTAATGAGAAACTGAAGAACTGACTCGGTTTATATCACAATACCTACATTTAGAGCCGGTTATTCATTCAGTCTAACGAGAAACTGAAGAACTGACTCGGTTTATATCACAATACCTACATTTAGAGTCGGTTATTCATTCAGTCTAACGAGAAACTGTAGAACGGACTCGGTTTATATCACAATACCTACATTTAGAGCCGGTTATTCATTCAGCCTAACGAGAAACTGTAGAACGGACTCGGTTTATATCACAATACCTACATTTAGAGTCGGTTATTCATTCAGTCTAACGAGAAACTGTAGAACGGACTCGGTTTATATCACAATACCTACATTTAGAGTCGGTTATTCATTCAGTCTAACGAGAAACTGTAGAACGGACTCGGTTTATATCACAATACCTACATTTAGAGTCGGTTATTCATTCAGCCTAACGAGAAACTGTAGAACGGACTCGGTTTATATCACAATACCTACTTTTAGAGTCGGTTATTCATTCAGCCTAACGAGAAACTGTAGAACGGACTCGGTTTATATCACAATACCTACTTTTAGAGTCGGTTATTCATTCAGCCTAACGAGAAACTGTAGAACGGACTCGGTTTATTTCACAATACCTACTTTTAGAGTCGGTTATTCATTCAGCCTAACGAGAAACTGTAGAACGGACTCGGTTTATATCACAATACCTACATTTAGAGCCGGTTATTCATTCAGTCTAACGAGAAACTGTAGAACGGACTCGGTTTATATCACAATACCTACATTTAGAGTCGGTTATTCATTCAGTCTAACGAGAAACTGTAGAACGGACTCGGTTTATATCACAATACCTACATTTAGAGCCGGTTATTCATTCAGTCTAATGAGAAACTGTAGAACGGACTCGGTTTATATCACAATACCTACATTTAGAGCCGGTTATTCATTCAGTCTAATGAGAAACTGTAGAACGGACTCGGTTTATATCACAATACCTACATTTAGAGCCGGTTATTCATTCAGTCTAACGAGAAACTGTAGAACGGACTCGGTTTATATCACAATACCTACATTTAGAGCCGGTTATTCATTCAGTCTAATGAGAAACTGTAGAACGGACTCGGTTTATATCACAATTCCTACATTTAGAGCCGGTTATTCATTCAGTCTAATGAGAAACTGTAGAACGGACTCGGTTTATATCACAATTCCTACATTTAGAGCCGGTTATTCATTCAGTCTAATGAGAAACTGTAGAACGGACTCGGTTTATATCACAATACCTACATTTAGAGTCGGTTATTCATTCAGTCTAATGAGAAACTGTAGAACGGACTCGGTTTATATCACAATACCTACATTTAGAGCCGGTTATTCATTCAGCCTAATGAGAAACTGTAGAACGGACTCGGTTTATATCACAATACCTACATTTAGAGCCGGTTATTCATTCAGTCTAATGAGAAACTGTAGAACGGACTCGGTTTATATCACAATACCTACATTTAGAGCCGGTTATTCATTCAGTCTAATGAGAAACTGTAGAACGGACTCGGTTTATATCACAATACCTACATTTAGAGCCGGTTATTCATTCAGTCTAATGAGAAACTGTAGAACGGACTCGGTTTATATCACAATACCTACATTTAGAGCCGGTTATTCATTCAGTCTAATGAGAAACTGTAGAACGGACTCGGTTTATATCACAATACCTACATTTAGAGCCGGTTATTCATTCAGTCTAATGAGAAACTGTAGAACGGACTCGGTTTATATCACAATACCTACATTTAGAGCCGGTTATTCATTCAGCCTAATGAGAAACTGTAGAACGGACTCGGTTTATATCACAATACCTACATTTAGAGTCGGTTATTCATTCAGCCTAATGAGAAACTGTAGAACGGACTCGGTTTATATCACAATACCTACATTTAGAGCCGGTTATTCATTCAGCCTAATGAGAAACTGTAGAACGGACTCGGTTTATATCACAATACCTACATTTAGAGTCGGTTATTCATTCAGCCTAATGAGAAGCTGTAGAACGGACTCGGTTTATATCACAATACCTACATTTAGAGTCGGTTATTCATTCAGTCTAATGAGAAACTGTAGAACGGACTCGGTTTATATCACAATACCTACATTTAGAGCCGGTTATTCATTCAGCCTAATGAGAAACTGTAGAACGGACTCGGTTTATATCACAATACCTACATTTAGAGTCGGTTATTCATTCAGTCTAATGAGAAACTGTAGAACAGACTCGGTTTATATCACAATACCTACATTTAGAGTCGGTTATTCATTCAGTCTAATGAGAAACTGTAGAACAGACTCGGTTTATATCACAATACCTACATTTAGAGTCGGTTATTCATTCAGCCTAATGAGAAACTGTAGAACAGACTCGGTTTATATCACAATACCTACATTTAGAGTCGGTTATTCATTCAGTCTAATGAGAAACTGTAGAACGGACTCGGTTTATATCACAATACCTACATTTAGAGTCGGTTATTCATTCAGCCTAATGAGAAACTGTAGAACAGACTCGGTTTATATCACAATACCTACATTTAGAGCCGGTTATTCATTCAGCCTAATGAGAAACTGTAGAACAGACTAGTTTTTTTTATTTATATATATATATGTGTGTGTGTGTGTGTGTGTGTACCCCTTTACACGTGTACAACAACACATCACTATTACTGATCATCAAGGTGTCACAAGTCCAGGTTTTACAGCAGAATGGGTCGAACGCCAGAGCTGAATCTCAAACGGCTCCTTCTGCCTACAAAGAGCAGCACGCAGGCCTTAAACTAACGGCTGCTGCATCTAAACAGAGCTCAGAGAGTCCCACAGAGACCCACTCTGATTCAGCCATGGGAGCAAATTCACACCGGACATAAAGACCAATATTTGGGTGGAAAACACAACATTTCATAAAACACACAGTTCCCTATATAGGGAGCAATGACAACATCTTAAAATGAATAAAATGAAGTTTTCTGACAAAGTAATTTCTTAATAGTCTGGATGGAATTCCTTCTAACATTCTGTCAGCTTTATAATCCCACCTGGTCTCACTAAAACACAGACAGCAAACTCCAACACTGCAATTACACACTCCAGAGATCAAAAGCTTGCTAGCAATGAATTCCCCTTTACAGACGCAGTGCTTTATATACACTACATCAGCTAATTCACTCAGGTCTACCATCCAGAAGGAGCTGCTGCAGCTTTACTGCACAGCAGATATACGATAGCACACGCTATTCAATTAAGACCTCAAGTTAACGAATAAATCAGATTTACATCCATTAGGAACGGACACATAGGATGGATTAGGTTACGCAAATTGATTTGCCTGTGGATGATAAGATAGATTAGATCATATCAAACCTGGAATCAAAGTAATTAGCAATTTCATTAGTAAGGAGGCCACTTAAAACCACGGCAGGTTTGTCCGCTCCACCACTGCATCCTCTTTCCTCTCTCGCTACAATAAACCAGGAGCTTTATGACTTCACTCTTAAATATCCGTCCCTATACATTTAAAGCAGCACTATATACCTTTTACGCTTTTTGATTATTCATTGCTGAGTATAGAAAAAAGACAACACACTAAAATGCGGTGAGTGTGCGCTGCTGTGAGTCGCCCTGCAAATAGTCATTTAAAACTCGGAGGTGTCGAGTTTTTCACACCACGTCGTACGTCTTTACGTATTAACGTCAAACACGCTCAAAAGATAGGTCAACGTTTAGGCCTCAAATGATCTCAAAATGAATATCATACTAATAAGTAAGTGATACTTTTTTGATCCCACAAACGGGGAAATTCCACCTGAGCATTTAACCCATCCGTGAAGTGAAACACCACATACACACTAGTGAATACACACACACTAGGGGGCAGTGAGCACACTTGCCCAGAGCGGTGGGCAGCCCTATCCATTGTGCCCGGGGAGCAGTTGGGGGTTATGCGTCTTGCTCAAGGACACCTCAGTCATGGACTGTCGGCCCTGGGGATCAAACCGGCAACCTTCCAGTCACAGGGCCAGATCCCTAACCTCCAGCCCACAACTGCCCCAAATGAAGACATGATGACAATGAAGATTCACTCACTTTCTCAGAAGAGGCATCCTTCACCCAGTTTAGAATGACTTCCCTGCGAATTCTCTTTTAAAAGCACTCACAAAAGTCAGAGTCATCTGCTGGCGGGGGTCCGAAGCACTTAGTTATAACATGTTCTTCCACACGCCGCTTGCAATTGCATATTTCCACCAGAGAGGTCTCCAAATCCCAGATTCTTACATAGTGATGCTTTAGAAACGATTCTTTATTCTTTTGCTCTTAAAGGGTTCTTTAGTAAAGGCAAATATATACCAATAGAAGAAACATCTTTGGTGCTGTATACAACCATTTTCAAAAAGGTTCCACACAGAACCATGTACAAAACATTCTCCATCAATCTAAAGAACCATTGCATCATGCAGAACCTCCAGGGGTTCTTCACTCTCACATAGCTCATTTCTATAAATGGGTCTTTAAAAAATATCCACTGAAAAGTTGTTTAGGAAACTAAAAGCGGATGTTCAGTGTTGCTCATCACTCCTAAAAGAACCGTTCCGAGCACATTTGAGGCGTGACTATATGGACCACAAAAGAAAGTCGCTAGCAGCCACGTTTAGTTGTTTTAATGAGGAGGTCAGTTGTCACCGGTGATGTCAAAGTCATGCTGCAGTCTTGTTTTGCCAAAAGAGAAACACTATTACCTGCTGCATAAAAAATAAGTGGACTTCATTTTGTAACTATGCATTTAATTACTCATTAGGGCTGGACAATATGCCAATATCTATTATTATTGTGATAAATTAGGTCACATTACAATACAATCTGCGTTTCTGAACGTATGGTGTATATCGTCAGTACTTGTAGACACTGACCAACTGCGTATCAGTCCTGTTTAACTGAATTTTGTGCCCAAAACTGAATAAAAATCACTTTGTTCACAGGTTTTCATCGTATTTATAAAATGTAGCACTACTGACTCTTTTCTCTGTTCCTACTGATCAGATGTCAGAAAAAATAAATATTGTGACAATGAAAATTTCTTGAAGTATCATGATATTTTATATTGCCCACCTCCATCATTTAGATAATTACACAATTACATTAAAATAACGATGCAAACTGAACATGTAGGACGAGAAAAACTCCAGCCGTCTAAGAGTCGACGCAGTGTCTCTGACCATCCTGTCGGGGATCAATAGCAGAGGACTGTTGATTTGAATTATGTGAAGTGTATGAGGGGGAGGGTCATTAAAAGGGAGGAGGGGCTGCCCTAACGAGGGAGCCATGTGGGGTTATGGTGAAGGGTGTGTGACGCTGGCAGGAGGTTACTGGAGCTAATTGATCCCGTGAGGGGTGGGAGGTGGAGTTTCGGGGCTGCGATGTGATCCCTCAGCTACTTTCACTCCCTTTGGGGGAAAAAAAATATATATATATATCACACTGTTTCCGTCAATTAAGGGATTTTGAAGGGGGGGGTCCCTGGTGGAGAAAATTCCAACATACTGAAAGATGTCCATACAGACAATGAACTGTTCCAGACACCTACTGCTGTTATTATTATTGTTATTATAGCTGCAAGGGCTCCACAATACGTACCAGTATTGTGATTATATTGCATATTACAACTGCAGTTTGCCTTACAATACATAAAATACTCCGGTGGCATGAACAAGAAAATGATTTCCTTTTGGTGGATCTCACACAGGCTCGGGCAATGTGATGATACTTTATTGTTATTGTGATATTGTGCATATCATCAACACTGACTACATGTTTCATTACAAAGTGATGATCACTGCACACTGTGATTGGTTGAAGGCTCATTTGCATCATGCAGGTGCATGATATCATGACATTACGCCATCCTAATATCTGGTATACGGACATTCCTCCAGTGCCGCCCCACAGTCAGAACAAAACTGACAGAACAAAAGCTCTAACAAGAAATAAATAAATGCTTCTATTGGTCCATTCATTAGAAAATATTCACACAGTGTAAACAACAGTTGTTTGTTTGAATTTATTTATTTATTTATTTTTACATTTTTCTTTGAAAGCATTTTATGTATTTGTTAAAAAAGTGGAATATTTTACTGCTTGTTTTTTTTAAACTCAAATATTAATAAGTACCTAACAATAAGTATTTCATTACACACACACACACACACACACACACACACACACACACACACACACACACACACTGCATCCTCAATGATAACAGTTCCTAACCAGTTCTTCTTTGATATGGTTCACGCATGTTTTTAGCTGTGCTGGCAAAATGTGTCAGAAACCAGACGTTATGAATTAAATAAACCTGCAGATTATCTCTGTAAGCAGCAGCTGAACTGTCGGTTCCTTTACAGACACACAGAGAACCCCCCCAACTCATTAACATGCGGAGCACCTACGCAGGTAGAGCGCAGGGCAGTGGGTGAAGGGAAATCATTCAGACGCCCGTTCTGCCTCCCTCTCTGTGCATTGCACACAGAGAAGCTCACATGAGCTGATCTAGGACTAAAACAGTAAACAGGAGTTCGACACCAGGACGTTCAGAGAAACGCACCGTGGATCTGAGCTGAGCTCTAAACAGACGTCCTTTTCAGATTCAACATGATTTACATTCTGAGGTCAAGAATGAATTTGATTTGGGATATTTTCTGTGTTAAACATGTCTCGATTCTACAGATCTTTAATTAGACACCACAGAGATGAGTTCAGCTCAGACTTCTCATTTAGAAACACGAGCCTGAGATGCAGCAGGTCCCTCAGATAAACAGTCATCCTGGGATGTGCAATTCGTAAGAGGCACTGGGCAGATACTCATTAACTAGAGGGATGAAAAGGTAAAATGAACGGTGGGCAATATGATGGTATTAAGTTAAGTGATACTTTATTAATCCCACAAACGGGGAAATTCCACCTCCGCATTTAACCCAACCGTGAAGTGGAACACCACATACACACTAGTGAATACACACACACACACACACACACACACTAGGGGGCAGTGAGCACACTTGCCTGGAGCGGTGGGCAGTCCTATCCACGGCGCCCGGGGAGCAGTTGGGGGTTAGGTGTCTTGCTCAAGGACACCTCAGTCTTGGACTGTTGGTGCTGGGAATCGAACCGGCGACCTTCCGGTCACAGGGCCAGTGTCTATTCACTAGTGTGTATGTGGTGTTTCACTTCACAGATGGGTTAAATGCGGAGGTGGAATTTCCCCGTTTGTGGGATTAATAAAGTATCACTTAACTTAATAAAAATCACTGTAGTTGTAAATTTATTATTATTATTATTATCATATTTATTATATATATTATTATTATAATATATATTTAAATGTGCCACTTACAGGTTCTATTTTGTCTGTTCCAACTTAGTGAATCTCAGAAAAACTAAATATCATGATGCATATCATGTATCATGAAAATGTCTTCAAGTATCGTGATATAATATTGCTGCCACATCGCCCACCCCATTTAAAACTGCTACACAACTGTTGTAGGGCTGTCGGCTTACTAACCTTGCGTCTGCAAACTGTTAACCTTTCAGGAGAAAGAAAATCTTTTAATGGAAGTTAACACAGACAGTCACATCGGACACATCCTAAAGCTGTGTCGTGAAATTTTACAGGCACTTTCAACGTATGTTAAAAATAAAAAATATATATATATAAAAATGGAGACCAGGTTTTATCCTGACAGCTATAAAGCTTAATCTACTTTATTTTTATCCTTTTAACTTTTTAAGTTTTCAGTTGAATCTGAATTCTCTGTAAAGCACTTTTTACACAACGCATATTTAAATGTGCTCTACGAGTAAACGCGCCTTCTGTAGGTCTTTGTGTCGAATTGGTAACAGAAGCTGCCTCTTCAAATGAGCTAATGAGCTGACACTACAGCTGCTGAGGACTCGCCATCCACTCTCCATCCTCCACCCAAGATCTTTTCTCAGCAGTGGACAACATGCCAGCATGTTATACGTCAGATGAAGACACATTTTCACTGTTTCTGGACCACCTAGCAGTCCCCAAATAGTGGCACCTACACACCCTGAGAAAATGAAAAAGATGGTTCTTCTAGGGTTCTTCGGTACAGAAACCATGAACTACCTAAGCGTTGATCCTGTCATCAGGAGGTCGCTAGTTCAATCCCGGGTGATGCTCCAGCCATCCGTGTCCGGGAGTCCGAGACAGCACAGTTGTCCTCGCTCGCTCTGGGTAGGCAAGAGCGCCCCAGTCATCAATCTGAAGAACCATTTTACCATGCAGAGAACCATCTTTGTTTAGGTGAGAACTCTAAAATCTTTACACATAGCCGCATAATCTAAAGTCCCTCACCGCGCTGCGCTGGTCTGGTGTTACAGTTTGCAGCTCTTGATTTTTCACTGCGTCAGCAGCAGTGACGAATGACGCTAAAGGTAAAAAAGAAAAACAACGCTGGAGATTAATGATCACAGAGCAAACATGACCGATGTTCCTACCAGTACAGGAGAATCCATACCGGATTTTCACGTAATGGGAAAAACAACATGTACACATTTTCCATATGGGCTGACAAATGGCACCAGAACAGCTTCATCACCCCCAGAGAGACCACTCATCACTCAACACCTCTGCATGGTAAAATGGTTTTGGAGATGGATGGAGAATGTGTTGTATTTAGCACCAAAAAGAGTAGATCTACTTAGAACACACTCTGCAATCTGGTTGCCTGAACATTCATGGTTCCATTTAGAACCACTGCCTTCACTGAAGAACCCTTGAAGAGCCATCCTTTTTAAGAGTGTATTAGGACAGAGTAGGCTAGAAAAACCTGTACACTGACCTTGGACGCTTCACATCTGAAAACAGAAAAATGTTATTTCTCATAAAAAGTGCATATTTAATGTGTTATTCCAATCAATCGCAACTGAACGTGACGTTCTAATCAGTGCAGCAACTGTACTCTGATGTTCACGCTCCTCAAAGCTTTGATTTGGGGGGTCTACCTTCTTCAGACCTGCTTCTGTCTGAGCTTCACGTCTGAAGCTAATCAGCATTCCAGGTTCAAAGTGTTGTGAATGGCAGTGGAAGAAGTGGGAAATTCCACTTTTACTCCAGGTTCATACAGCAGGAAAGAGCATCTACACCTCACCCTGTGCGGATCTGTAGAAGGAAATTCCTGGAGTGTAAAATTGAATTCTGATGGGTGTTTTCTCTGCGGTTCAGCCACGATGGGACAAAAGAGGAAAATAGAGTGGCGATAGAATAGAGGATAGAAGAGGTCCATCCGTGGTCGTTTCCTGAGGACTGGAGATAAGAACCTCCTTAAACAGCTGCATCTTCTCTCCAAGCTCATGTGGATGCAGAGAGCACTATTGGTTGAGATTTGCAGGCTCAGCTAGCCAGCGGACACCTTATTCATGCACTTATTTATTTATTTATTTACTTATTTACTTACATGTGTGATACGTCTGTGTGCTTGGCGAGGAAGGGTGGACAGGACGGCTGTTTACCACCACAGAAAAATTCTCATCCAATATTTATCTGCGTGCTTGCGGATCCGGCGGTGCAGAGCGACAACGGCGCCCTGAAAGGTCACGTCATAAATTAAAAATAGAAGCTCCTAAACGAGGCAGCGGCTTACAGAACCGCTAAAGGAGGCAGAATGAAAGAGGAGTCGTTTTGAACTCGTTCAGGACTTCATTACAGGTTCACACAGTACAGACCTGTGAAATTATTCCATTCAGGCTGGAGGTGATAATTGAAATCGTTCACAGCTCCCAGCGGCCGACTGCGTTCTTCTCTCCGAGCCAAACCAACTGTGAGCAAACACCGCCCTCATTCTGCTCTTGCATTATTATTCATCGAGGGGTCCATTCCTGCTTAGTCTTCCTGTAGAACCCACCAGTTGTCACTGTGCTGATATGAGATATGAGGGGGATCTCGTATCATACGAGTTAACTACACACAGCTTCTTTTACCAGATTTCACTCAGACAGAGGGAATGAGAACAGTCTTTCGGAAAATGAAGGTTCCAAAATGGATCCTGATAAGTTCTCTGGCTTTAGAGTGTTTTGTAGCAGCCATCAAACAACCAATACATACCACACACACACACACACACACACACACACACACACACACACACTTTCTAAGCTGCTTATCCCTCTGGGTCATGAGGGGAGCTGGAGCCCATCCCAGCAGTCATTGGGCAGACCAAACCATACCAAGATCTACCAAAGCACACCAAGATCTACCAAAGCACACCAAGATCTACCAAAGCACACCAAGAACAACCAAAGCACACCAAGAACAACCAAAGCACACCAAAAACAACCAAAACATACCAAGAACAACCAAAGCACACAAAGAACTTCTATTAAGTGATGTTTTATAAACTACTGTTATAAAATATCTCCAGACAGATGTCCTGATATATGCAGATACTACTCTCACGGTGAGCCAGTCAGTTAGCAACCGCGCCTGCTAACATTAAAAAGACTGGAGCTTCTGCAGCAGCTGATGTTTTTTGTGATGTCACTGATCAAGTGTCTCACTTGACATAAACAACTGAAAAAAAGAACGAGGTGTTCGAAGCATTCAGATCTCCACAGGACCACCTTTAACACCTGCTCACCCCCCCAAATCCACAATCCACTGACCCCAGCACAAAGCCATGACCCCAGATAACATGATCTGAGAGAACCTACAGAGCACAGTGTCCTCTTCTGCTGCACGCTGGACAGTGTACAGGAAAAGAGTGAAGGAGCAAATTTACAATAAATCATACGGCTGTAAAATCTTAATCAAAATCACTTAAGCTGCTTCTATAACCCTCATCTGACTCAACTGACCATTTCAGCTCGTTTTCTTAAACCACTGAAAATTGTTTCCAAGTAATATCATAAGCAAACTCCAGTGAACCACCAGACACCACCAGCAATAATAAAATTAATCTGTACTGTTATATTATATGTAATATTATTATTATTACTGTATAAAAAGCGCAGATTCTAAATTTTTAATCCAGACCACATTAGAGTCATAGAAGAAATTTTCCATAATGATCTGAATGATTTTTCTTGCGTTTCCAGACGTCCCCCTCTAAAAGCTCCTCACAGTGGTGGTGATAGGAACCAGACGTCCCTCTAAAAGCTCCTCACAGAAAGTTCCTACATGAACTGGTTCTGAATTCACTGCCTGATGACTGAGACGCTGTTTTATGAGAGTTTAGAGAACTTCAACTCCATTCATGGTGGAAGGAGACATGCAGGGCGCTGTGCGGCAAAATAGTCCCCAAAGAAAACTCATTATTCCAGATTTTCCACTGTTTTCCATCATCAACATTCCATATAAGCTCTGAAGACTCGTGTAGGTTCTCTGGTGGTTCTGGATGGTAAATAAAGTGTCTATATCTGTGTTGTCGTCATGGCGACGCCTGGTTCCCATCACCACCACTGTAAAGACGTCTGAACCATTCCACACCAAACCCACTGAATCTCTCAGTTTATATCTCATTAATGGAACTGTACAATCATTTTGAAAGCCAGCAGAAATTTCCTATAAGCATTACATCTCTGTAATAAGTCATACACCTTTTAATACAGTTGCAGTTTTTTGCACTGTTCACTTTATATACACCATAAAATTGCAACACAGATCTGCAAAAATAAGAAGAATGACTTGGCCGATTGCCTATTCCACATCTTGACGAACAATCTGCCGATTCTGGTCTTGGCTGCATCTCTGCTTCTTAGAAAACTCTCATGTGAAATATTAGATTCACTGATTAAATTTAATCTCCATTTTCCAGGACAGCGTTTCTGGAGTAAAATTAGAGGGTCCATTTGTCGAGTCCTTGGGCGAGTGTGGTTTAATTTAAAGCCACAGAGACAGAGACCTACTGACACCGAGCTGTTCCAGATCAGATACAACCATCCACCCTGGCCTGGCCACCTGTCCCCCAGCATAACCCTCCACTCCTGAGAGGGGGGACGGCAGATGGCGTTTGGGGACTTGGAGATTCAGAGGCTGGTGGGACGATCTCTCTGACCACCCCCACCAAATCCACCCCAATCAGCAATGCCTGAATTAACAGAATGGCTGAAAAAGTGCAAAAACCCAAAGATGTTATCCACCGCAGGGTGAAGCTGATGAGAGCTCACAGTTTAATTTAGCTCAGCTTTACATATACACAACATCGACTCCAGACACTGCCCCAAAACTCAATATCAAAACACAACATTGAGGGTACTGACAGGTTTACTACAACATCTCAGAAAGAAAAACTCCCTAAGAGCACGAGGAGGAACCACTGAGAGGAACCAAGACCCCAAATTCCCTAAGAGCATGAGGAGGAACCACTGAGAGGAACCAAGACTCAGAACTCCTTGAAAGCATGAGGCGGAACCACTGAGAGGAACCTAGACTCCAAAACCTGAAGAGCATGAGGAGGAACCATTGAGAAGACCCAAGACTCAGAAACTCTAAGAGAAATATGAGGAACCAAGACTCAGAACTCCTTGAAAGCATGAGGCGGAACCACTGAGAGGAACCTAGACTCCAAAACCTGAAGAGCATAAGGAGGAACCACCAAAAGGAACCAAGACTTAGAACTCTAAGAGCATGAGAAGGAACCACTGAGAGCAACCAAGACTCAGAAACCTGATGAGCATGAGGAGGAACCATTTAGAGAAACCAAGACTCAAAATCTCTAAGAGCATGAGGAATGAGAAAGAACCACAGAGAGGACCCAAGACTCAAAGCTCTCTAAGAGCATGAGGAAGAACCACTGAGAGGAACCTAGACTCAGAAACCTGAAGAGCATGAAGAAGAACCACAGAGCCACTGAGTCATTTCTGTTGGTCCATTCATCATGAAATTTACACACAATGTAAAGAGCAGCAGGTGTTTTCACATTATGTCAAAAAGGTAAGAACTAAGAACCAAGAATCTGGGCTGCATCAGACAGAAGACACGAAAAACAAATTTTACTGTTGAGATGGAGGGGTAGGGTTGTCCCGATTGCTGTTTGCGATGGAGGGGTAGGGTTGTCCCGATTGTTGTTGAGATGGAGGGGTGGGGTTGTCCCGATTGTTGTTGAGATGGAGGGGTGGGGTTGTCCCGATTGCTGTTGAGATGGAGGGGTAGGGTTGTCCCGATTGCTGTTGAAATGGAGGGGTAGGGTTGTCCCGATTGCTGTTGAGATGGAGGGGTAGGGTTGTCCCGATTGCTGTTGAAATGGAGGGGTAGGGTTGTCCCGATTGCTGTTGAGATGGAGGGGTAGGGTTGTCCCGCCTGCTGTTGAGATGGAGGAGTAGGGTTGTCCCGATTGCTGTTGAGATGGAGGAGTAGGGTTGTCCCGATTGTTGTTAAGATGGAGGGGTAGGGTGGCCTGATTGTTGCTGAGATGGAGGAGTGGGGTGAAGTACTGGGGTTACATGGCCCTTCAAATGGAGATTTTTCAGAGGCACACTACAAACAGAGTGTTATATGAGAAAATTCCTAGAAAGAAAAGCAGGAAAACACGTCCTGGTTATTTTTCCAGGATATTTTAAATATGATTCACCTGTCCTGTCATGTGACACACAAGTGAGACCACCACACCTGGAGGCGCCGTACTGGAAATGGCCGGAAAACCTCGTCTCGTCTGTTTACGTAAAAGTCGCTGATGACAATCGATGATGTATCCGGTTCTTGAAGGGTCGTCCCATTTAATAGGGGCAAGATTTCAACCACTGCCCCTTGTAGCTCAGTTTCCAGTAAGCCTGGTAGGTGAAAAAATAAGAAATGGGACTGGGCCGTAGAGTAATAAAGAACCGCTCCCCACTGAGACGAACAGTAGAACCTGATGTGCAGCACCGGCGCGCATTCTGAATCAAAGCCGTTCACAACGTTCACAGTTTTTCCCCACAATAAGGAAACCAACAGGACTGGATAAAGCTGGAGTGGATCAGGGCAACACAGATGAAAAACATGTGGTCAGTTTTAGGGGATTAAAAATTACTAAAAAATATCAGCTGATGTGATTATATAATTTCTTTGATTTTATACAGCAGTTTTAGACTAATAAACACGTCTTAAACTCAAACAGCAGACGCTCAGTGTTATATTGGTAAGCTAGGGCTGGGTGATAAACTTTCAGATACCATTTTGGCTTCCAAGATTATGAAGACAAGATGATGGAGATAAAACGAATATTGTGCCACATGTTGTTTCACAGTGATGCTCTTGTTTTGTCTTGTGCTATAAATCTTGCAAGCCAAAAAAATAAAATTAAATGAATTGCCCAGCCCTAACTTACTATTCAAAACTATTAGAAAGCGCACCACTGTAAAGGAAAGGGGTGTCCTTTCACCCCTCCCTAAAATCCCAAATTCATCTAATTTTTGATTATATATTTATATTTATGTACTACTTTATATATTTAGTAACTTTCAGCAAGGTATGGAAGTCCAATGCAGTGGATCTCAGTTTGATCTAATTAATTCATTAATTAAATTAATTAATTGAATGTATATTTATCTTTTTTATATGTTTTTGTTTTTCAATTGAATTATATTCAAAGTTCAGTGAAATTCACTGTTAAAAAGTTCAACAAATGCACAGCGTTTCCAAAGTCAGTCAGTAAGTGTGTTAAATAATTGCGATCAACATAAACATTATTATGATTTTTGCCATAATCTAGCAACCCTCAGTAGCGTAATGATAAAACTAAGCCATGAGTATCAGCTGATGTATCATACAGGCCTCTACACACATTTACCTCAGCACCCTTTACTTAATCAGAACATTCATTTAACAATTTAACGTACTGGAAAATTATAAAATGTAACTTTTCCACAGGCCATATTTCATGTTTCATTTTTCACCCTCCCAGTATATTGATTTCAGTAAATAAACAGTAATTATGTATTAAAATGTGCTCTCTGTAGAGGACGTGAAACTTATTTACACTCAGAAAATCAACCATGCATGATCAGATCAGAGGGACGGTGAAGGTGGAGCAGTTTGGAGATAAAGCCAGAGAGGCCAGGTTGAGATGGTTTGGACATGTGTTGAGGAGGAATAGTGGATATATTGGTCAAAGAATGTTGGAGATGGAGCTGCCAGGTAGAAGGAGAAGAGGTAGACCTCAGAGAAGGTTTATGGATGTAGTGAAGGTGGACATGGAGATGGTTTAATGGTGATAACATGGAAAGTTCATGGAAACTGAAACAGACGTGAACATCTTGTGAACTTCAAAAGAAGGAGTGAGTGTATTAGAATTGGCAAAATACTAGATCAATAGATCAATAGACAAAGATCACAGAGCAGAGGTGCACTATAGCAGGAAGTACAATCTAATTAACCTTCTCCAGTGTCTAAAAAGGCAAGAGTGGTTTTAAGCACAGATGCTGAAGCCTTCATGTGGCGAAACCCAATATTCACTGATGACCTTGATGACCTCAGCCATATGTTCCACCAGCACAACGTCTACACTGACACGCCCTGCAGTTCCTCTACTGTACAGATCATATCAATACACACTGACACTCTAATACTACTAATCACACTAGCTAATCAGCCAATCACACGGCCGCAGCTCACTGCATTTAGGCGTGTAGAGGTGGTCAAGACGACCTGCTGAAGTGCAGACCGAGCATCAGAACGGGGAAGAAAGGGGATTTAAGGGGCTTTGAACGTGGCGTGGTTGTTGGTGCCAGACGGGCTGGTCTGAGTATTTCAGAAACTGCTGATCTGCTGGGATTTTCACACACAACCATCTCTAGGGTTCACAGAGAACGGTCCGAAAAAGAGGAAACATCCAGTGAGGTCAGAGGAGAACGGGCAGACTGGTTCCAGATGATAGAAAGACAACAGGAACTCAAATAACCAACCAGAATCTCTGAGGAACGTTTCCAACACCTTGTTGAAAGTGTGGGAAGAAGAATTAAAGCAGTTCTGAAGACAAAAGGGGGTCCAGCCTTTTACTAGCACCTAATAAATAAAGTACCTAATAAAGTGGCCGGTGAGTGTAAGCACACTAAAATACGGTGAGCTAGTCATCCTGCAAAACCTAAAATCATCATTTAGAGTCCACTCAATGGACCTTTTTTACCTTGTTAGCTCGTGTCCTTGGTCACATAAAGCATCATTTAATTCAAAAGACATGTTTCTCTAATCTCTGATCAAAGCGTAGTGATTTTTTTCACGTCTCCAGATGGAAGAAAAAAAAAAATACATGGCGTATTTTTATATATTTGAAATACATTTCAAACACTAAAATGTATTTCAGAATATGTTGCCATATTATACAAATATATTGTTAAATGTGGAAATATTAGTCATAGAAATGTACCATACAAAAATAAACGTGTGTAAATGTGTTTATGAAATCCATTTGGAAATGTATGAAAATATCCAGAATCCTGGCCGATACCTTCAGAAATGAATTCGTCTTCCAGCATCTTCATTTTGAATATCATCAAATGAACCTTTAACCTGACAGAAGAGTGACAGACGAGAGTTGTAGGTATTGATACTTTGTGAAAATGCAGTTATTTGATCTTGTTTATGTGAAATACACTGGGTGTGAGTGTCTGACTGCAGACGTACATGGTTAGTGCTGAGATCACAGAAGTCAGTGCTGTTTAGTTACAACTGTAATCTTTATTAAACTGAACACACATGACTAATAAATGCCTCTTCATTTAACATATTTAACCATTTTTTGACATTTTAATACATTTTAATAAATTTGTATTTATATCGGTCTAAACATGATCTGAATTCAACTATACACACTATCCAGGAAACGTTTGCCTGGCTTCCTGCTGTGGCTGGCTGGGCATGGCCACGAGGTGCTTTACCAGTGCTTTACCTCGTCTGTCTTAAAAGTAAAGAAAATGCACATTAAAATCAAGATTTCAACAAATAATAAAGCATGTTCCAGACACTATACATCAGAATATTGTAGTACTTCGTTTTTTTTGATGAAATTGTTTTTTTGTTTTTTTTTTATTGGCTTTTCTGCAAAACAAACCGAACCTGCCGATCATCAGAGTTTGACTCCACGTTCGTTAAAATCAGGTCCTGCCCACAGCTGCTTACCGTGCGAGGAGCCTGTCTCACTCAGAAATACGCCATGTGATCTGATTTCTGATTGACGCCGTTTTTTTCACACCACGTTGTTCGTCTTTATGCTTTAACGTCACACACTCAGTGCGTCCCATTTCAGGGGCTGCGTCCTCCAAAGGCTGCGTGTGAAGGCCGACTGCGTCACAGCAGCGCGACTAGACTGTCCCGTTTCGAAGGCTCCTTCACATGCGGGCGAGGAATGTGTCCTCCTTTTCCACGGCAACAAAGGAACAGGTGGATCCTTTGCCAGCCAACATATCCTGAGGTTCACTGCGTACCGGCAAGGATTCGAGAACACGGCAGCATCAACAGAGATGTGAAGAGTTCACTTTTAAATATAAGTATTGGGTTTAAACTGAGGCGAACTGCCAACTCACCAGCTCTAATAGATGAGAAAATGTGTTCAAGATTAAGACCCTTATTAGTCCCACAACGGGGAAATTTCAACTCCGCATTTAACCCATCCGTGAAGTGAAACACCACATACACACTAGAGAGCACACACACACTAGGGGTCAGTGAGCACACTTGCCCGGAGTGGTGGGCAGCCCTATCCACAGCGCCCGGGGAGCAGTTGGGGGTTAGGTGTCTTGCTCAAGGACACCTCAGTCATGGACTGTCGGCTGTGGGGATCGAACCGGCGACCTTCCGGTCAGTCACAAGGCCAGTTCCCCAACCTCCAGCCCATGACTGCCCCCAATGGGGCAATGGCAGATTCCGCCTTTGTGGGTCTAAGCAGCCAGGAGGACCGAAGGATCCAGGCCCTGAATTGGGACACATTGACAGACTCAGAAAGAAGGTCTGGCTCAATGTTTAGGCCTCAAATGAGCTCAAAATGACCATTCTACTGAAGACGATATGATGACAGAGAGATAATTCACTCACATCCTCAGAAGACGAAAGAGAAGTTTAGAGTGAGTTCTCTTTGAATTCTCTTTCAGAGAATTTCTGAATTCTTCAGAGTTTACTTGCAGTTACACACTTTCACCACAGAAGTCTCCAAATCCCCAAAACACAGTGCCAACGCTACGCCGGCCAATTTTCAGCGGCTGACGCTAGATTTTTCAGTCCTTCTCTTGAGATTCAGCTCTTCCATCCTGCTGCTCGTCCCTCTCTCTCCCTGTTCCCTCTCAGCTCTTTTTTTCCCAGATCAGGGAAATAGAGCTCGCCGCTCTGCCTCCTCTTCACCGCCCCCAGCTGGCAGCTCGGCTGCCTGGGTCGAACATGAGGTGTAGTGAAGCGGCCTTGATGCGTAACCAGGGGCGGGGCCCGGGTGGCAGAGCTCGGGGCCCGGGCGGCAGAGCTCAGGACTCGCTTCTTGCTCTGGTGCCTCTCATGGTCAGCACCAGTACCCTCGTCCTCCTCCTCCTGCTGTCACCCCCGCTACCCGCATCCATCGAGGAAGCCCGGGCCCGTGCCTCGCCACTTCCACACCCACGGCCTCCCCACCAGCGTCCACATGCCACACTCAGTAACCCGCCGCTGCTTTGAGGTCTAGTTCAGATTAATGGATCTGTGCATGTTTACACTCGTTTCTGTTTTAATGAGTCTTTTCACGGTGAATCTCTGACATCACTGACAAACAGCTTCATCTTACAATTACTGTCACTCTACAACTCTCTCTCTCTCTCTCTCTCTCTCTCTCTCTCCCCCCTTTACCTCTCACAGTTTCTATTACTCTCCCAATCACTTCTCAGTCTCAGCGTCTGTTCTTTATCGACCTCCCTCTCAATCACTTTTCTCCTGTATCACCGTCTTTCTCTCTCACGTTCTCTGTCCTTTTCTCCCTCTCTCTCCTTTCATTTCTCTCCACTCTCTCTCTCTCTCTCTCTCTCATAGATAATAGAAAGTGCTTGATGTGGAATGAGAAAATTTTATATAAAACACTAATTTGACAACCCCCCCAAAAAAAAAAAAAAAAAAAATATTGAATGATAAGAAGTTTGGACCGTCTCTAGTCTGCCCCCTGGTGGAGGAGAGAGACAGAATCTCAGGGTTCCACAAAATGAGAACATAGAACAGAGATGAGCTCGTCTGCTGATCAAAAGCTTTAAATTTGAAGACTTTCCACAATGTAGAAATTCTGACACGTGTAGATTCTCTGGCGGTTTCGGATCGTAAATAAAATGCTTATATATTTGTTGTATATACTGGGACCTCTGGTTCCTATCACCACCACTGTAAAGACACCTGCCTTGGTAGTTTTTAATATCTAATGGTAATTTAATATCAAATCACTTTGTTTACATCTCAACCTATAGAATTTTAGAAAAAAAGTGGAATGCCACTTTAAATACACCACAAATGACTTATTTAATATCAAGATATTAAACTTTTTAAATGTCCCAACATTTTTAGAATTGATTTTTGTACTTCACAGCCTTTCACGCATTTATTTTGCTGAAAACAATATAAACTGCTCAAAATGTTCTGTGGAACCGGGTTGAAGAACCTGTCTGAGAAGCTGGAGGTCGATGAAGAAAGCAGGATAATGGAAAGTGCCTCTAATGGACGAATAAAGCAGTGAGGCACTTCAGAGGCTCAGAAAGGACTGAATTTCCCACAGCAGCACAAACACTAACACAGGCTCTCTAATCTGCTCCGTACAAACACACCCTCACGGTTATTCCATTAGGACTCAGAGCCTCTTTAAAATCAGTCACACACAGTCGTACAGACTCCAACCAAACCAAAGCCTCCACAATGAGATGCATTAAACACTGCAGCGGTGTCCCAAGGGGGTGGAGCAGGGGGGCACGAACAGGACAGAGACCCCCCAAATGCAAAATATACAGCAGAGCGAAAATCGAATTACTAACAGGCAGGTGTGTGGAATAAAACCCATAACCCAGCTTTAGTACCACTGATATAACCCGCATGTAATCAGCCGTGTTCTGTGTTTGGTGTGCGCCTGGTGTGTGTCGTGTGCGGTTTGACGGTCTGTATGTCTTTAGTTTATGCGAGGCGTTTCTGATAGCAGGCCTCAGCAGCTGCGGTAAACTGTAGGGCTGCGTCCCAAACCGAAAATTTAGCAGTGCAACTCAGTAGTGTAGAGCAGAGTAGTGTAGTGTTTACAGTATGTGGTTTGGGACACAGCCCAGGACATGGATATTTTGGGAGGCAGACCGTGATTTTCAAAATTACTTTGAAAATTTTGTCAGTTTCTCAACATTAAAATCAACACAGCACATTCAATAAACCATCCAGTTTCACAAAGTCGACGGTTCCACAACACTGATCTCTCACTGTACAGTAAACAGAAAGAAAGACGGAAAAAAAGAGAAAAAGAAAGAAAGAAAGACGACAAACGATGCAGAGAAAAAGAAAGAATGAGAAAAAAAATGAAACAGAAAAAAAACCTAAATAAAAAGATGGAGAGAGAGAAATGAATGAATGGACAACAGAAAGAAAGAAAATGAAAGATAAAGGAAGAGAGAAAAAGAACAACAGGAAAGAAAAATAAAAGCAGAAAAACAAGGAGAGAGAGCGAGAGCGAGAGAGAGAGACCTTCAGACGTCTGGTTCCACATACCACCACTGTACAGAACTCAGAAGACTGGTGTAGGTTCTCTGGTGGTTCTGGATGGTAAATAAAGTGTCTATATCTGTGTTGTAGTCATGGCGACGCCTGGTTCCCATCACCACCACTGTAGAGATGTCTGAACCATTTCACACCAAACCCTCTGGATCACCCTCTGCCATTCAGTTATGGAAGAATTCTGGAAAAATGGGTGGAAATTCCCTTCAGCGGGTTTCGGCGGCGACTCTGCAGCGTGTGTTAGTCACCACGCTGGAAACTAGAGCACAGCTGGGCTTTCTGCTCTGCTATTAATATTCATAACCTGGTGGAATCCCCCGGTGATCAATTTAGCACACCTGATCATATCAATAATGCAGCAGAGAAATGCAAGATAGGCGTCTAGCGTCCAGAACAGAGATGGCGTCCACCATCATTTCATATTCACAATATAACTGATAACAACATTCAATAAAGTATCAGCTCATATTTTTTGGCTGAAATAAAAACATCACTGATACAACAAAAAAAGAGAGAGAGTAAAGTCAGACAGGAGAAAGAAAGGTTAATTAACCCACACCTTTTTTTATTATTCCTTTGATCTTCTGCAAGGGTGCCAATAATTATGCAGCTGACTTTAGCTAGCGGTAGATTCGATTTTCTTCTATTTCAACTTTCACACACGAATCATGAGCACATGCACTTGAAATGACCAAACATAGTCATATTAGCTTGTACGCACATAAAGACGGTTCTTCAAGGGTTCTTAAGTAAAGACAGTGGTTCTACCTAGCACCATAAATCCCTCAAAGAACTCTTTGCATGACGAAGTGGTTCTTCAAATGTGTCATTTATGGTTCGATATAGCACCAAAAAGGGTTCTGATGTTGTTATGGTGTCAAGTTTGTATCAACAGAAGAACCCTTTTGGTGCTATTTTGAACCATTTTCTTTACTAAAGTTAAGTGATACTTTATTAATCCCACAAACTGAGAATTTCCACCTCCGCATTTAACCCACCCGTGAAGTGAAACACCACATACACACTAGTGAATAGACACACACACACTAGGGGGCAGTGAGCACACTTGCCCAATCCGCAGTGCCCGGGGAGCAGTTGGGGGTTAGGTGTCTTGCTCAAGGACACCTCAGTCATGTGCTGTCGGCCCTGAGGATTGAACCGGCGACCTTCCGGTCACAGGGCCAGTTCCCTAACCTCCGGCCCACGACTGCCCCCAAGAACCCTTGAAGAACCACCTCTTTTAAGTGTGTTGCTAATCAGCCAATTTGGACACTTTAGGCTTGTATGCAAGAGCTGCAAACAATAAACAAAAAGAGACAATTACATCATGAAACTCAAATTTCACGGTCGAAACATTAGACCCCTCTCCATTCTTTCATACATCTGCTAAACTTCCCAATAAAGTCCTGAAGGACTTCCATACAGTCCACGTTTCTATTTCCGCTCAGCTCCCAGCACATCTGCACACCTGCGCCAGGTAATTCCCACCTGACAGGCTGTGATCACTCTGCCCAGGTGCATCCGAAGCCGGAATAGAAACAGCAACACGCAGTCGCTGGGAGTTCTGCTGTAAAGAATGTAAATAGTCCACTCTGGCTCTGTGTGCGCCTCTTTTGAAGAATGTGAGCTGAATGTTTCCAGACACTGTCTGCAGCGTGAACGCGCGGCGTGTTTGCGCTTTATTGCCAGTAATGGTGTCTAATGTGGTCTTCAGGGTCCTGTGTGCATTTGCAAGCTCATAAAAAGAACACAGGTCTCTCAGTGAGGCGACACATCACCCACCGCACCTGATGCCACACAACGGCAGGAGACACTCAAGGCTTTAACCAGCTATAAATCAGGAAAGCATGTGGAGGAGCTCACTGATAGAGTCTCTTCATAAGAGCCTCCGCTGCTCTGCTGAGCTCAGACCTCAGGCTGAGGTCACATCAACACTGGAGACAGTAATGCACATCGTGCTGTGCAGCTATTTATACACTGGATCAATAAATGCTGTCAAAGTCAGATCCTGGAGGACCAGAGTGCTGCACTTTATTTTGAAGGTCCACTGAAGATGGAAAGTGTGTCTTTAACTAACATTCAGCGAAATATCTATTAAACGCAACTGAACTTGAAGTTGGGTGTGAAAGATTCTGCTAAATCCAAACCAAACCGGAACCTAACTTCACTAGAAAACACACACCTACCACTAAACTTAACTCTGAGTGTCACCAGAAGGTCTGTTAATAATTTAAGTATCTGTAGACCATCAATAGTGACCATTAAAATAACGATAATATGATGTCGGCCCACCCTTTGCAGCTATAACAGCTTCAGCTCTTCTGGGAAGGTTTAGAAATGTGTTTATGGGAGTTCTGACCGTTCTTCCAGAAGCAGATTTGTGAGGTCAGACACTGATGTTGGACGAGAAGGCCTGGCTTGCAGTCTCCGCTCTGATTCATCTCAAAGGTCTTCTATCAGGTTGAGGTCAAGACTCTGTGCAGGCCAGTGAAGTTCTTCCACACCAAACTCACTCATCCATGTCTTTATGTCCACAGGTGAGGATCTAGATTTAGACTGACCGGTAAATAGAGAGCTTCGCCTCATGGCTCAGCTCCTCTTCACCACTACAGTCCGGTACAGTGACCGCATTACTGCTGCCACCTGTCCCAGCCTTCGGCCGATCTCACCATCCCTCCTTAGATCACTCGTGAACAAGACCCCGAGATACTTCAACTCCTCCACCTGGGGCAAGTCCTCTCCCCTTACCTGGAGTTTGCATGCCATCCTTTTCTGGGCTAAGACCATGGACTCAGACTTGGAGGTGCTGATCCGCATACCAACCTCTTCACACGCAGCTGCAAACCGCTCCAGTGAGCGCTGGAGGGATCAATGTGGTTCAGCCAAAAGAACAACATCGTCTGCCAATAGCAGAGATGCCACCCTCCGGCCTCCACTCATAATGCCCTCCTGACCCCGGCTACGCCCTGACACCCTGTCCATGAATATCACGAACAGGAGTGGAGACAGAGCACAACCCTGCCAGAGCCCAACGCTAACACATCCCATCATGGTACCACGCTGGAATTCACTGAGCTCCTGAGAGCGACCCATTCTTTCACTAATGTTTGCATTAGTCTGCAGGCCTAGGGGCTCGGCTTTACACACCTGTTGCTGGGGGTGCGGGGAAAACTTAATTCTTAGATGCATCGGGATGCGGACGTGAACCATCCTGAATCGATTCATAAATGTCGAAAATGTTATAAATTAAATATTTAGAAAATCCAAGGTTGACTGAACGTAAAAAGCCCGAACAGTCTCTGGAAGCACATAACAAAAGCACACATGGATGAGCGGGAAATCCGACCGGCTCCCTCTGCATTAAAAGCCAGGTTAGGAGTCACAACCCAAATGTTAGGAAGAGACATGTGGTCCTTTTAACAAAAATCAAACCACCTTGAGAGCCTTTAATGTCTGGAATGTCTCAGTGTGTGCTGATGTCCTAGTAACTTATAGGCCTACTTGCTTAGGCTGCTGCCCCCGCGACGCGGACCCGGATAAGCGGTTGAGGATGGACAGATGGATGGACAAATACTTTGCTTTAGCGACCTACTACCTACTCAGACAGTAGGAAAATAGAGATCCTGTATAGAAAGAAAAGATGCATCGATAATCGTTTTATCATCGCATCACAGCCTCCGAATCAAATCGTGAGGTGCCTAAAGATTCCCACCCCTACCTGTGGCCATGGAAGTGAATTCAACGATTTGGATGGGTGAGTGAACACCTTCGGCAATATAGTGTAGATCAAAATAATTAAAATACTTTAAAAATATGATGTCTGTATGACCGTATTCAACTAATAATTTAAGCAACGAACTGAACTAATAGCCAAGAAAAAAAATAATATTTAACTTTCAAAAAGCAGCTTGATAATATGCTAACATGCTAACACTCGTCTGCTAGCTAAAACAGATTAGAACAGATAAAACTGTTCTAGCTAACTAACTATTAAGACAGTTCCTTTCTATTTGTGAGGACATGTTTAGTTAAATAGATTCAAAGGTTCTAGTTAGGTTCTATCTAGCCACACTGTTTGAGAAAGATCAAAAGGTTCTTTAGCAAAGACAGTGGTTCTATAGAACGATGAACACTCAAATAACAACCTGCATACTTAAGGGGTTCTTTGCAGGGTGAAACGATTCTTCAGACTGACGGAGAACGTTACACATATGGTTCTCCTCTTAGGTGCTTTTATTGTTATAATGTCTAGAAGAACCATTTTTGGTGCTTTTCAAAATGGTTCTATAAGAACCGCTGTCTTTCTTAAAGAACCCTGAAGAAAGACTTTTTAAGCATGAAGCTATTAATAAAATTTATATCTATTTATCTAATTAGACAGACTATTATAAATATACAAAAAGATTCTATATATCTAGCTTTTAATAAAGACATACATATATACATATATGTATACACATATATATATATATATATATATATATATATATATATATATATATATATATATATATATATATATATATACACACACACACACACACACACACACACACACACACACACACACACACACACATACATATATACACACAGATAGCAGGATCACGTTACTGATCAAGTTACTATCTATTTATTTACTAAGTGTTTCTATCTATCAAATAATTTATTAATTGTCAATGAGTTTTATAATATTAAATAATCACAATTATTTCTTATTAGTAATTACTCACGTTAACCTGAACAAGCAGAACAACAACTGAGCTCAATTATGTTTTACACCCAAGCATTAAACTGTGTAGAGATGAGGCCTCCAAAGCTAAAGCCTGACAATCCCACCAGGAACATCTGAGCTTTTTATATGAATCCTCTGGAAAGGTCTTGAGGGACTAGACACTGCCCACTGAACAGAAATGACCCTTACCTTCTTCTGATCCTCCAAACCATGAACCACCTGCTTCCTCTTCTGCTGCTGAGGGGCAGGTGCTCCTGCCCCTGATGAATCAGACATCTCTCCAAAACCTTCCCGTAGTATCCACGGTCCTTCAAACAGACAAATCCAAACGGAAACAACCCGATGTCCCAAATCCAAAGTCCAGTCCCACTTTGCCTCCCTTCTACGTGTCCATCAGAACGATTTGGTTCAACTCATTACCTTCGCCAAGGCGATGTCCAGTCATTCATGGCGACGGGTGGGATCTGAGGTCACGCTGTGCTTTTCGTCTGAGGCTAAAGCCCAGAGCGGCTGCTTTGTAGTGGGCTTCAGGAGCTGCGGGAGGGTCCAGAGGGTCCGCTGGTCCAGCCGTCCAAACTTCATTGTTGCGCATTTCTCAGGAATCCCATACGGAGCTTGAACTCGTTAATCTGCTGAGAGCTCAGGTCTGGCATGACTGCGTATTCCCACACGTTTACAGCTCCATGGCATCTTGAGGAACCCTCAAAGGAATGAGGCACAATGTGACAAACCAAGAGAAGATCGCAGGTGAGTTTCATTGCAGAACTGATTCTCTTATCGCAATCAAAATCAAGAAAACAGACCAGACGAATAGCTTCTGTTTTGATTTTCTATCAAATTATCTGTTAAATAACCTGGTGCTAATGTCCACTAGGGGTGGGCAAATACACAACATTTGATCAGTATTGTGATAAATCGTGTTACAATATGAATTTCTGAGAATATCGTGAAAGTCGTCAGAACACTAAGCGCATGTTATTGTATACAAGCTTGTAACAACAGAAGAACCCATTTTGGTGCTGTATAGAACCATTTTTCAAAAAGGTTCTGTATAGAACCATATACAACACACTCTCCATCAATCTGAAGAACCATTTCATCACGCAAAGAACCATTTGAGCATGAACTGGTTCTATACAGAACTCATTGCTTTACGCCGAATCACTCCCTTAAAGAACCCTTGAAGGATCATATTTTGAAGAGTTTAGATCAACCGTGGTCCATTTCTGGTCCTAGAGTGCAGGTTACAGTCTCTCCATCAGGAAACCACACTCTCACCTGGAACCAAACTTGCTCACTGGTAGAATAACCACACAGGAACCGTTGCCCTGGAGAACCTTTCAAATGAAGATTTTCTGAAGAAGTGTGAAGTTCCACTGAAGAACATTTTCCTTGAAAGAGCGTAGAATCACCAAACTGTGCTGGACCCAAACCCTCCAGGACCACCACCGGAACGCGTTCTGAAAAATTAAGGTTCCTTGGTGGTTCTTGGCTCTTTGGAAGAAAAATCTTTTAATTCTTCACAACTTTAGACACGCATGCATCCCACTTACAAACACGGTTCCTCAAGAAAGCATCCTTTGAAAAGGTTCTCGTGGCCTCGGAACGGCTCGTCCACAAATAACACGCCTTCGGTGTTTAGAGCGAGGTGTTTCTGATGGAGAGACACCTTCAAAATGATCTTCCTTCAGGATCACAAACACGCTCAGGCATGAAGCTGAAGTTGGCATCTCCCAATCTTCCCGTTCCACCTTAAATAGTGCACCACAACGGCAAACATAATTCCGGCGCTCGTGCAGGTAAGTTGCAGCAGGTTTGGGCTCGTGCTGAAACCCAAAGCAGGTTGATTATTGATCAAGCTCGCGCTTACCGTTCCGTCCGGGCTGGTCCCGCATCCTCGTGCGCTCCTGCTCGGTTTGTGCGCGCGTGAGCAGCAGCTTTGCACTAGTGCATGTATGTGCATGCGCGCGCGCGTGTGCGTGTGTGTGTGTTTGGGTCGGTCCGGTTCTCTCCTCGCGGTGCGCCTCCGTCGCATTACGTCACCGCCCCACTCCTGCTCCCGCTTGCCCCGCCTGTCCCCGTGCCGCCAGGAATCTCCATGACGACCTCCGGACCATGTGCGCGTGGTGCCCCCTAGCGGCGATCCGTAGGATAAACGTGGCATGTTTTAAACTGTTTAAAATGTTTAAACGAACTATAATAAAACTCATATATAATATGACACACACACACACACACACACACACACACACACACACACACACACACACACACACACATATCATATGTAATAGTCTCAGTCATCAAGCAGTGCATTTATAAACATTTCAGGTAATTACTTTCTGTGAGGGACCTTTTAGAGGTGGACCGTCCAGCTCATCAGCTACAGGTGGAGCCCTTGATTATGAGCTGATCAGGTGAGTTGGGGTGCAGAGAAAACCTGGCACTGTGCAGGGCTGTGTGGGACCGGAGCTGAGGAGGGATTAAGGACTGCTTCTATTATTTTGTTATGGGGGCTGGAGGTCAGGGAACAGGCCCTGTGACCGGAAGGTCGCCGGTTCGATCCCCAGAGCCGACAGTCCATGACTGAGGTGTCCTTGTGCAAGACACCTAACCCCCAACTGCTCCCCGGGTGTCGTGGATAGAGGTGGAATTTCCCCGTTTGTGGGATTTAAAAAGTATCGCTTAACTTAACTTATTTCTCAGCAATGGCTGTGTCTGAACCTGAAGGCAGCTGCCTCATAAGTCACTGCCTTAGAATTCAGCGATGTGAAGAATTTACCTGCAACTGAAGCAAGTTTGTATGGGAGCCTGTTTCCAGCACTGGAAAAAAAATTGAAGTCATAATAACGAGAAAGATTTCCCACAATTATTACTTAGTATCTCATAATTATGAAATAGCATATCATAATTATAACTTAGTGTGTCACAACAATGACATACTGACTTATGATCTTATTGTTATGACTTCTCATATTGTGACTGTCTCATAATTTCTTAGTGTCTCATAATAATTATCATAATTGATTGTGACTTGCTATCCTGTAATTCTAATCTCATAATTCTGATTCTCATTATCTCATTATGAGATACTAAGTCATAGTTCTATGGCTTTTTTAAACACAAGGCTCCCGTGTGTTTGAGATGCGCATCAGAGGCAGCACTGAGAGGTGAAGATACAGAAGATCGTATCTGCAAGCAAAAGAAAGTTTTGAGTTATTATCTAGAAACTATGACTTACTGTCTGGTAATTTTGACATAGTTAGCCTAATAATGATTTAATAAGAAAGGTTCTCATGATTATCACTTACCATCTCACAACAAAGACAAAATCTCCTCATAACTGAGATAGAAAGTCATAATTCTAAAATGATGAGTCAGTAATGTGCAGTGGTGGACAGTAACTGAGTAACTGAGTAAATGTAATTGGTTTCTGTACTTTAGTATTTTTGGTGTATCTGTACTGAAGTTTCTCCGTTCTGGACTTTTTCCTTTCACTCCACTACATTTCAGAGTCTAATATCCGACTTTTTCCTCCTACATTTTGAGAAATCTGTCGTTCCTTTTGGTTTCTGTGTGTATAAAAACGTAACATGTCAAAACGAAAGAAGCGCAAAGCCAGAGCACCAATCAGGGCCCAGCGGTCACTTTGTTTAGAGCTGGTTTTGACCTGTTGGTCATACCGACCCAGTGCAGCACGCGGTTCAACGTCAGCGCAGCAGCGTAAAACTTTGGGAGAGTCTGTTCAACATAAATGATGAACTAACCTAACTTTGTGTAAATAGAGCTCAATATAGAAATATGTCCACATATGCAGTCGAGACTGACGCGGCTTTTTTCTGAATTTCTACAAACACCATTTCATTTTATAGTAAATGAGTTTGGGCTGGTTTATGTTTATGAACAGACGCCTACAGATCAACATAGTAAAGGAGCTCATCTGTGATCCTGAGTTTAAAGCCAGTTTTTATTCAACTTAAACTTGGAACTAAGTTGTAAATAAATCTGAAACTGAAACTTTGCTTGTGTGTAAAAAGTGATTTCAGAGCCACTCGGTTCTCCCTGATGGAAACTGTTTACCTTCAGTGTTTTGTGCTTCTGATCATTTTAATAGACGTCAGCGTCACTAATTAATGACGTTCTATTAAAAGACTGGTTTACCAAGAGAGACGCTGGAGGACTTTCACCTGAAATGAGTTCATGAAGCCAGTCTGGTTATAAAAATGATAACAGGACATCAGAGCCAGAATTCCTCTTTTAGTACTTTTACTTCATACTTAAGTACATTTGAAGGGAAATACTTTAGTACTTTTACTCAAGTGGAGGTCTAAAGGGAGGAACTTCTACTTTTACTGGAGGAATATTTTACCTTGGGGGTCTCGACTTTAACTCAAGTACATGGTTTATGTACTTCGTCCAGCTCTGCTAATATGATATAGTAAGTCACTGTGTTGCAATTATGAAATAACAAGTCATAATTAAGATAAACTCATAAATATGAGATACGAAGTCAACATTATCAGAAACGTTCTTCATATTATGAGATGTTATTACAAGATAGCATAAACCTCTAGTTGTAATTATAAGACAATAATTCATAATCACGAGATGCGTCATGATTATGGCAAAATAGGTCACAATCATAGGAAACATTCTCATTTTTATGACTTATTAAATGGCGATTTTAATCAGTGGCAGTAATGGGCTTCTATAGTGAACTGCTCACCGCTAGGATAGCGTTTGGCTATCTTCAGAAGCCATTAGTGTTTTTCTTACCAGGAAAATTTGATCCAAGACGCCACATTACTGCAGTTTTTATGATCAAATGTGAGATTTTACAGAAATTAAACTTTAGCTTTACAGAAAAAAGCTCAGCGCTTAAGAATCACATTAAAAACTGACTGGGTTGATTGGCTTGGCTAAAAGTTAGCGTACAGAAGCTAAATTAGCCAACAGACAGAAAATACTCTCACCGGCCACTTTATTAGGTACACCTTGCTAATAAAAGGCTGGACCCCCTCTTTTGCCTTCAGAACTGCTTTAATTCTTCTTGTCAGACTTTCAACAAGGTGCTGGAAACGTTCCTCAGAGATTCTGGTTGGTTATTTGAGTTCCTGCTGCCTTTCTATCATCTGGAACCAGTCTGCCCATTCTCCTCTGACCTCTCACATCAACAAGGCATTTTCGTCCACACAACTGACCGCTCACTGGATATTTCCTCTTTTTCGGACCGTTCTCTGTAAACCCTAGAGATGGTTGTGTGTGAAAATCCCAGCAGATCAGCAGTTTCTGAAATACTCAGACCAGCCCGTCTGGCACCAACAACCACGCCACGTTCAAAGCCCCTTAAATCCCCTTTCTTCCCCGTTCTGATGCTCAGTCTGCACTTCAGCAAGTCGTCTTGACCACCTCTACATGCCTAAATGCAGTGAGCTGCGGCCGCGTGATTGGCTGATCAGCTATTTGTGCTAAAAAGCAACTGAACAGATGTACCTAATAAAGTGGCCGGCGAGTGTACTTTACATTTTGGAGTTAAACTCTAGTGGCAGGGTGGACTAGTTCTCAATGTCTATTATGCTCTGGAAATGGATATAGTTGAAATTTGTTATGAAGGGTTGAGATAACTGCTTTGTAAATGTCACACAAATATTTTATAGCCTTTGCATCATTTTCAGTCGTAATAATTTCCTGATTTCTCCACAGGGAGAATGATTAAAGGGTAAGATCAGTGTTTGTTGCCATTCAGTAGCCCTCATTATATTTGCAACAGCTAAAATCAGCCAAATCAGCACTTTCACAGTGACTGTAAGCATGGAGGTCAGGGAACCAGCCCTGTAACCAGAAGGTCGCTGGTTCGATCCCCTCGTCTGACGGTCCATGACTGAAGTGTCCTTGAGCAAGACACCTAACCGCGAACTGCTCCCCGGGCACCGCGGATAGGGCTGCCCACTGCTCTGGGCAAGTGTGCTCACTGCCCCCTAGTGTGTGTGTTCACTAGTGTGTATGTGGTGTTTCAGTGCATGGATGGGTTAAACGCAGAGGTCTAATTCCACAGTGTGCAGAACACAGAGACAAATGGGTGTTAATTCTATTCATTTCCAAAGACGTAGAGACGCTGTGCAAAATGTAAACAGAGTGCAACGATGTGCAAATCAATTATAATCTACACTCAAAAAAATATTTAAGCCCAAAATTTAAAACATATGTATTTTGATTACAACTCAATTTTCCATTCAATTTAAATGCATAAATCCAATGTAAAAAACGGCATTATAATTCATGCTCAATAAAACCTGAATTAATTAAATAACATTTGAATTAGAAGTGCTTGTAGGATTTATGCAATTCTTTTACATCACATTTATGTATTTCTGAAGAGTCAACAGTATTTTCTGTGTTCACAGCAGAGGGTGTGATTCACACTCAGACTGGGTGAATGCATTAAATCACAAAACACGTTCAGTTCACATTTATTGTAGTCCAAACTGTGTTAAACACTATTTGAGTCACGTTACAGAACACATGTGAACTTCAAAGTCTAATTTCAAGTGATACTTTTTAATCCCACAGACGGGGAAATTCCACCTCCGCATTTAACCCAACCGTGAAGTGAAACACCACATACACACTAGTGAATACACACACACTCTAGGGGGCAGTGAGCACACTTGCCCGGAGCAGTGGGCAGCCCTATCCATGGCACCCAGGGAGCAGTTGGGGGTTAGGTGTCTTGCTCAAGGGCACCTCAGTCACGTGCTGTCGGCGAGGGGATCGAACCTTCCGGACACAGCGCTGCTTCCCTAACCTCCAGCCCACGACTGTCCCAAAAAATATGAAAGAAATAAACATCATTTTATAAATTTCAGCCGTGATCAAATTCCCTGCTTTAGAATTTCTATCCATCCATTTTCCAAACCGCTTCTCCGTCAGGGTCGTGCTGGAGCCTATCCCAGCAGTCTTCGGGCGAAAGGCAGGATACACCCTGGACAGGTCGCCAGTCCATCGCAGGGCAGACAGACAGACACAGACAGTCACTCACACCTAGGGGCAATTCAGCACGTCCAACTGGCCTGACTGCATGTCTTTGAACTGTGGGAGGAAACCGGAGAACCCGGAGGAAACCCACGCAGACACGGGGAGAACATGCAGACTCCACACAGAGAGGACCCCGGTCACCCGGCAGGGGAATCAAACCCAGGCCCTCCTCGCTGTGAGGCGACAGCGCTGCCCACCGCGCCACCGTGCTGCCCTTAGAATTTCTATTCACTCCCAATTGAGCTCCTAATTAAAGTGTGCAAATCACTCTGATTGAGGTGCAACTCTCATGCTAACCATGCAAGTTAGCTACAGTAGCTAACGCTATCCGTCACTTCCTGCCACGCTAACGTGCCGAGGTCACCTACAGTTACAAAAACCATGAACTGTTGATTTGCATATGAATGGAATACAACTTTATATACAGCGTCACAATAAATCACTTTCATCGTTTATTTAATCGATGTCCCCGTTACCGTGACAGCAGGCCTAGCAAGGATGCTAGCTAGCTAGTTCGCTAAAAATCCAACAGGCCTTATAACATTCAATTGCATCAAATTGTGTTGCTTCTAATAAATCTAAATAAATAAAGTATATTTTTACATTTTTAAAAGAAGTTTTATGTAAAATATGTGCTTCTTGTTTATGATGGCCATAAATCTTTTTTTGAGTGTATATTTAATTGAAAACAGTACAAAACATCACAACATGTTGAAACTGAGGAATTTTATTGTTTTTGAAAAATATGTATCCATTTTGAATTTAATGCCAGCAACACATTCCAAAAAAGTTTAGACGGGGCCTTTTTACCGCTGTGTTTCATCACCTCTACATTTACCAGCACTTCATAAGCGTTTAGGAACTGAGAAGACGCTTCTGTGGTTATGAAGGTGCAATGTTCTCATTCATGCTTCCTATAGGATTTCAGCTGATCAACAGTGCGGGGACTCTTGACCTAAATAAAGTACAAATACTGACCCACAGGAAATACTAAATACTGACCTAAATAAAATACCACATACCGACCCACAGGAAATACTAAATACTGACCTAAATAAAATACCACATACCGACCCACAGGAAATACTAAATACTGACCTAAATAAAATACCACACAACGACCCACAGGAAATACTAAATACTGACCTACATAAAATACCACATACCGACCCACAGGAAATACTAAATACTGACCTAAATAAAATACCACACACCGACCCACAGGAAATACTAAATACTGACCTAAATAAAATACCACACCGACCCACAGGAAATACTAAATACTGACCTAAATAAAATACCACATACCGACCCACATGAAATACTAAATACTGACCTAGATAAAATACTAAATACTGATCTAAATAAAATACCACACACCGACCCACAGGAAATACTAAATACTGATCTAAATAAAATACCACACCGACCCACAGGAAATACTAAATACTGACCTAAATAAAATACCACACCGACCCACATGAAATACTAAATACTGACCTAAATAAAATACCACATACCGACCCACAGGAAATACTATATACTGACCTAAATAAAATACCACACACCGACCCACAGGAAATACTAAATACTGACCTAAATAAAATACCACACCGACCCACAGGAAATACTAAATACTGACCTAAATAAAATACCACACCGACCCACAGGAAATACTAAATACAGACCTAAATAAAATACCACACACCGACCCACAGGAAATACTAAATACTGATCTAAATAAAATATGAAAACCTGGACCACTTAGAATATTAAATACCGACCCACAGAAAATGTTATATTTTTTATAAATGTGTAGAAAACGATACTTTTTTTTTTTTGTTGACCTAAATAAAGTACAAATACTGACCCACAGGAAATACTAAATACTGACCTAAATAAAATACCACATACCGACCCACATGAAATACTAAATACTGACCTAGATAAAATACTAAATACTGATCTAAATAAAATACCACACACCGACCCACAGGAAATACTAAATACTGATCTAAATAAAATATGAAAACCTGGACCACTTAGAATATTAAATACCGACCCACAGAAAATGTTATATTTTTTATAAATGTGTAGAAAACGATACTTTTTTTTTTTGTTGACCTAAATAAAATACCACATACCGACCCACAGGAAATACTAAATACTGACCTAAATAAAATACCACATACCGACCCACAGGAAATACTAAATACTGACCTAAATAAAATACCACACAACGACCCACAGGAAATACTAAATACTGACCTACATAAAATACCACATACCGACCCACAGGAAATACTAAATACTGACCTAAATAAAATACCACACACCGACCCACAGGAAATACTAAATACTGACCTAAATAAAATACCACACCGACCCACAGGAAATACTAAATACTGACCTAAATAAAATACCACATACCGACCCACATGAAATACTAAATACTGACCTAGATAAAATACTAAATACTGATCTAAATAAAATACCACACACCGACCCACAGGAAATACTAAATACTGATCTAAATAAAATACCACACCGACCCACAGGAAATACTAAATACTGACCTAAATAAAATACCACACCGACCCACATGAAATACTAAATACTGACCTAAATAAAATACCACATACCGACCCACAGGAAATACTATATACTGACCTAAATAAAATACCACACACCGACCCACAGGAAATACTAAATACTGACCTAAATAAAATACCACACCGACCCACAGGAAATACTAAATACTGACCTAAATAAAATACCACACCGACCCACAGGAAATACTAAATACAGACCTAAATAAAATACCACACACCGACCCACAGGAAATACTAAATACTGATCTAAATAAAATATGAAAACCTGGACCACTTAGAATATTAAATACCGACCCACAGAAAATGTTATATTTTTTATAAATGTGTAGAAAACGATACTTTTTTTTTTTTGTTGACCTAAATAAAGTACAAATACTGACCCACAGGAAATACTAAATACTGACCTAAATAAAATACCACATACCGACCCACATGAAATACTAAATACTGACCTAGATAAAATACTAAATACTGATCTAAATAAAATACCACACACCGACCCACAGGAAATACTAAATACTGATCTAAATAAAATATGAAAACCTGGACCACTTAGAATATTAAATACCGACCCACAGAAAATGTTATATTTTTTATAAATGTGTAGAAAACGATACTTTTTTTTTTTGTTGACCTAAATAAAGTACAAATACTGACCCACAGGAAATACTAAATACTGACCTAAATAAAATACCACATACCGACCCACATGAAATACTAAATACTGACCTAAATAAAATACCACACACCGACCCACAGGAAATACTAAATACTGACCTAAATAAAATACCACACCGACCCACATGAAATACTAAATACTGACCTAAATAAAATACCACATACCGACCCACAGGAAATACTATATACTGACCTAAATAAAATACCACACACCGACCCACAGGAAATACTAAATACTGACCTAAATAAAATACCACACCGACCCACAGGAAATACTAAATACTGACCTAAATAAAATACCACACCGACCCACAGGAAATACTAAATACAGACCTAAATAAAATACCACACACCGACCCACAGGAAATACTAAATACTGATCTAAATAAAATATGAAAACCTGGACCACTTAGAATATTAAATACCGACCCACAGAAAATGTTATATTTTTTATAAATGTGTAGAAAACGATACTTTTTTTTTTGTTGACCTAAATAAAGTACAAATACTGACCCACAGGAAATACTAAATACTGACCTAAATAAAATACCACATACCGACCCACATGAAATACTAAATACTGACCTAGATAAAATACTAAATACTGATCTAAATAAAATACCACACACCGACCCACAGGAAATACTAAATACTGATCTAAATAAAATATGAAAACCTGGACCACTTAGAATATTAAATACCGACCCACAGAAAATGTTATATTTTTTATAAATGTGTAGAAAATTATACTTTTTTTTTTTTTTGATCCCACAAACGGGGAAATTCCACCTCCTCATTTAACCCATCCCTGCAGTGAAACACCACATACACACTAGTGAATACACACACACTAGGGGACAGTGAGCACACTTGCCCGGAGCGGTGGGCAGCCCTATCCACGGCGCCCGGGGAGCAGTTGGGGCAGTTAGGTGTCTTACTCAAGGACACCTCAGTCATGGACTGTCGGCCCTGGGGATCGAACGGGCGACCTTCCGGTCACAGGGCTAGCTCCCTAACCTCCAGCCCACGACTGCCCCCTGTGTACCATACTGAGGCCACAATTTACTATATAAAACACACAAATTACTATACTGAGGCCACAAGTTGTGTGAAACTTAACTAGTGGCCTCAATATAGTAATTCATGGCCACAGATTATTAAAAATAATGACCGTGTCATCTTAGGGGCTCCGCATGTTCCTGTTGTTCGTTTGTGGGCAGTCTGTTATGAAGGACCTTCAATATAAACGCCGCTAATTTTATGCGGGATGCGCTGTGAGTGACTGCAGCGCAGTCAGTGCGCAGTCACGCCACGTACACTGGAATTTGTCCAATCTACGTGCGTACGTGTGTGGGGGCGGGGCTCCGGTGGACCTGTGGGCGGGGCTCCGATGGGCCTGTGGGCGGGGTCGGGGCGGAGCGAATCTGCCCGGCAAATTCAGAGCGGGACGCGCGTAAAGTAGCGCGTACACATAGACAGACACCCGGGAAAATTACAGCGGGACCCTCACAGACCCCCGGGAAAAATAACTCCGCTCTGGATCCGCACGGAACCGGGACAAATTCTGACTCAGTACAGTCTTACTGAGGGGCCACAGCAGCAGCAGCAGCAGGCTGGGTTCACCAAGTCTGCCTCTGTGGAGCCTGAGAGGCACTCTGGATCTCATTTAAGCTAAATCAGCTTTTCCACCTTAAAAAAGGTGGAATGGATTAGTCAGACCTGCTCGGTGCATTCTGGACGGACTGTTTTGTCTTTCGACTCGTGGGGTAAGTCAGACTTTGTCCTAGAATAACTTGTACCGCCGCAGTTACATTCTGGCGCCTCAAACACGAAGCTTAAGTTGACTTCTTGTTTTAATATGTCGTTCCACCTTAAATGGTGCAGCAGTTACAGTCTGATAACGCTACGTTAAGATAAAACATGTTCATTTCGTCAAAAAACAATCCACGACTTGGTCAACTTACATAATCGCTGCTGGCGCCAGAATGTGGCCGCTGCGCCATTTAAGGTGGAACGGGAAAATTCGAACAAGTAGCAGCTTCGAAGTCCAGCTTCGCATTTTGTCGGGTAAATAAACACCACAGGGCGAGAGCGATAAGCCAGTGTTACGCCTGCTTTACTGGACCTTTTAGTCGTGAATGGCCCTCTGCGTTCCGCCTGTTTCACACTTTATACTGTTCTAGTTGTTTTCTGTACAGATCCGCGCTAGCCACCATGCTAACGGCTTCGTCCTGCCAGCTTTACGACCTTCAACCGCGTCTAGCTGTATAACTTAAGATAGCAGTGACCTTATTTTGACTGAAATAACCCCGTTATATGTTATTTTAACTCCATCTGGGGTGTTTTTGAGCCACTGTTTTGCTGCCGCCGCTTAATCTAGTTAGGTACAGAGAGGCTGTTAGCCACAAGCTAACGCTACCCTGCGGCGGAGAGGCTCCGTTTAACTTATTTGGCCAAACCGAGCATTTGCAGCGCTTATTTGGCGAGTTCCAGCGCTTTGCGCCTCAATCTGCCGAGCCGTTTGTTATTATTGCTGTCGCCCCCGTTTTTAGCTGTTTTAGCCGCTAAATATCAGTTCCGTTTGCGAAATTCCGCGCCAAGATTTTCAAAAAAAGTGAGTCCTAGGTCCCGCCTCTCGCTTGGCGCTCATTGGCTGATGCCAGTGTAAGCGAGCGGGGCAGACGTACCATTCTCTGTCGCTGATTGGCTGTTTGTAGTGGAAGGGCGTGCACTGGCTGGTTCGGCGCTATGATTCGATGGAACGGGTGTCCGTTACCGACAGGCGTCTCCCGGTCACTTCGGCCAGTTTGAAATCAAAATAACTTCGATTTCACGTTTTTACAGCTGAGAGATCGATTTAATCCAGAAACGGCGCAGTAAAGCAGGTCTCCGCGATGCTTTCGCCCAGACTGTATTACGCTGTGAAGAAAAGGTGACTAGAGCATGGGTACAACGCCAGATTTGCGCTCATTCTCGCCAAACTGACCTGTCTGGCGGTCAACAGTGTCTCGACCGATTAACAGCTGTATTAAGTTGTTTATTAGCGAACCTGCTGACCAAGTCTGCCTCTTTTTAAGGTGGAAGATGTCCAGTGCTTTATTGGATGGCCAAAAACTTCTGAGAAGCCCAAAGAGATCGACGTCAGCTAATGAGAAGGTCAGTCAGTGAGCTGTTAATTACTCTACAGAGAGTAACTAAGATTTTATATATATATATATATATATATATATAATATAAACGACACAATACACGCAAGACAGAGACACTATAGTATATAATATAAACGACACAATACACGCAAGACAGAGACACTATACATTTAAAGTGACTTGAGTGACTCAGTGTTGTTGTTCTTTAAAGGGGCTTAGTGATGAGGTGTTATTGTCCACAGCAGAGATGATGATGATGATGATAATAATAATAATGCTGACTGAGTGAAGTGGTGGTTGGGGACGGACCCACAGCTTCACAGCTTGTTCAGAAGCCGGACAGCCGGTGGGTAGAACCTGTTCATTAGCCGTGAATCCAAACTCAGTCACTGTGGAGAAAAGCGTCTGCTAAATGCTGTAAACTAAGCGGAGTTCACTCAAACTGCTATTAAACTCTAAGTTGAACTGACAGAATGTAATTATACATCACACAAAGCTTGCTGTTGCAGAAACCTGAGCTTTTAAGTTCAAGTAACTTATATATATATATGTGTGTGTGTATGTATGTATGTATATATATGTATGTGTGTGTATATATATATATATATATATATATATATATATATATATATATATATATATATAATGTGTGTGTGTGTGTGTGTAATGTATAATATATGTATATATCGCTGCTGTCAGAAGAAAACCTTGTATCTCCATTTTTGACATTTTCAGTTTTTAATATAATTTGAAAATGCCTGTTGGTCTTTACATTGTGTGTAAATTTCATGATGAATGGACCCAAAGAAATGGCGAAAAATTGCTTGGAAAGATGTCTGGTTCCATTGACTTCCATTAAAAGTAAATTAGGTTTTTTCCTTTTCCTGTAAAGTTACTATTTTGGTTTTTCCGACCCTGACGGAGAAGCGGCTTAGAAAATGAATATATATAAGTTTATTTGATTTTTCGCATTGACAGAACCGCAGTTGACGATCACAAGCTGAGCACATTATCCGAGTGCAATTCCAGGGCTTTTCAGGCTGTAAACTATGGCTAAAATGCATCCTTGGCAGATTTTGCGGCCCAAATGTTAATTTCTGTTCTTTGCGATCAGAATCTCCGCATTGAGTTGTCTTTATAACTTTATCAAACCCTTTGGCTTCTTTAATAGAAGAAGGCTTTGTTTGTGGAGCCACAAACACCAGTGAAACCCTCAGGGAAATCCGCAGCACCTCTGGAAACGCAGAAAAGCATGGGACCCCTAACGACGCCCACTAAAGGCCCAGACGCTCCGGCGGGAGAGCCCTGGACGCCCACGTCCAACCTCAAGATGCTGATTAGTGCAGCCAGCCCTGAGATCCGCAACCGCGAGAAGGAGAGAAGCACAGACGGTGCAAAGGCGGAGGAGGCAGAGTGTTCTTCTCAGGTGCACCATTTCATTTAATTCATTCATTTATTTACATCTGGAACCCCCACCCCCCGGCCCTAGAGTGCACCTGGGAGCTTTATGCAAAGCAGGATTTGTCAGTTTAGGCAAATAATCCAAGCCCATAGTAAAGCTCATTTAGTAGGAAGAGAGATGAGGGTCGTTCCTACTGGCTCCCAATTTCTGGATGAAGTTACCTGACTAACTGAAAAATGCACTTTAATCCAGCTTAAACCGTTAATTACACAACCCGTTCTGACCTGAAGGGAGTGTATTAGAGGAGGGAAACGCAAAAATGTGGAGGACGGGATTTAATATTTTATTTTATTTATTTATTTATTTTGAACAAAACCGGATTCCTCAGTTAACCAAAAATCTCCATTCCATAAGATTCAGTTTTATTGTCTTATGCACGGGTTGGGGGCAGTCGTGGGCTGGAGGTTAGGGAACTGGCCCTGTGACCGGAAGGTCGCCGGTTCGATCCCCAGGGCCGACAGTCCATGACTGAGGTGTCCTTGAGCAAGACACCCAACCCCCAACTGCTCCCCGGGTGTCGTGGATAGGGCTGCCCACCGCTCCGGGCAAGTGTGCTCACTGCCCCCTAGTGTGTGTATTCACTAGTGTGTATGTGGTGTTTCACTGCACGGATGGGTTAAATGCTCAGGTGGAATTTCCCTGTTGTGGGACTAATAAGGGTCACTTAATCTTAATCCTAAAACGCTCAGTTGCAAAGTGCAATGAATTATTACCACATCAATAAGTGAACTTAATAGTTAACATGGCTTGCGCAGTGGTGTAGCTCCTCTGCTGCTGGACAAAGCCGTGTTTCTCACTCAGCCAGATAACTTAAGCCCAAAGATGAGGACTGTCCAATGGGAGTGTCTGTTAGCTCTTTCCCCGTTGGACAGCCCTTGTCTGTTAAGGTTAAGTTCTCTGGCTAGAGTGTTTCCTGTTTTGTGTTGTGAACCCAACCTCTTTATCCTTGTTCACCGGGCTGAGTGTGTGTTAAAGTGGTGTGGTTTGTCGTCCTCCACAGGAGCCTGAAGGAGGAGAGGAATCCGAGAAGCTGCAGCTTAGCCGGAAGGAAAAAAGCCTCGGTTTGCTTTGCCACAAGTTCCTGGCTCGATATCCTGACTATCCAAATCCAGCTGTGAACAATGACATTTGCCTGGACGACGTTGCCGCTGAACTAAGTAACTAACTTGCAGCACAATTCATTAACATATTCACAATTCATATACATACGTGTGTGTTGCGTAGTTCCACATGTGAACTGAAGCACAGACTGTAGTGGTGTACGCTACATTTGGGGGCAGCAGTAGTAGCAGTAGTACTACAAGTTTTAGCTTAAAATGTTCTAATGCTTTACTAAACTGAACAGCCATTAATGTATTAACATAGGAGAGCAGAGTTTTTACTGTATTGAATAAATTTTTGGGTTGTTTGTATACACCCCACGACCCTGAGGGAGAAGCGGCTTAGAAAGGTGTGTGTGTGTGTGTGTGTGTGTGTGTGTGTGTGTGTGTGTGTGTGTGTGTGTGTGTGTGTGTGTGTGTGTGTGTGTGTGTGTGTGTGTGTGTGTGTGTGTGTGTGTGTGTACACAATATCTGTCTTATTATTGGTAAAAAGAGGCTGGAGACAGGACGACTTGCCTCGATTAATTGCAATGAATTAAACAGAACAGATGTATTTTGTGTTAGTATTGGGGTTGATCTGATAGCGGGGGGTGGGGGGGTGGGGTGGGGTGGGCGGGCTGGCTGGCTATGTGGGCGATGTGGCCAAAAATATAACGGGATGCATCACAGTGTTTCTGTCCGGTTTGATAAAGTTCTATAATTGCTGGTGTTATATCCCTGAAATGCGTGTCTTGGCACAATGTTAACGTGGTGAACAGTAAAACATCGTCACCCTGGCTGCCTCTAATAGCAGTTTGCATTTCAGTAGCAAGGAATGTAAGACATTGGGAAAATTTAGTTAATTATGGCCTTAATTAAGTAACAAGTAACACCCACAAACTGTGGAAGGAAAAGGCTTCCCCTTAACTCTGCGTTACTCTCTCACAGACGTGGAGCGCCGTCGTATCTACGACATCATGAACGTTCTGGAAAGCCTGCACATGGTCAGCCGGCTGGCCAAGAACAGGTACACGTGGCACGGGCGGGCAAAGCTGGCGGAGACGCTGGCGGCTCTGCACAGGGCTGGCGAGGAGAACCGGTACAGCCAGCAGATGCAGCAGCTCAGACAGAAGAATCTGGAGCAGGAGTTCGAGCTGGACGGCGAGGAGAAAGAGAACGAGGAGGACGGAGACGGACAGAAAGAGCTGAGCTTCTCTGAAACCTCAGGGGACACTAAAACAGGTCAGTGGGCATGAACTCCTGCAGTTTTTATGTACATGAGTTAGAGACACAGTGACGCAGCTTACTTACCGCCAGTGATGCCAAGTGAAGACACGGCGTATGTTTTTAAAAGCAGTCATTTGGGGAAAAAAGGATGAACTTGCTTTTACTCCACCAGTTCATGGGGTTTATGTTCTTTTAAAACATGGGAAAAGTACAGGCAGTGTTCGGGTTTGTGACGGGTGCTACTGTGTGAACATTTAACTCCCTCGTTTGGTCGAGCGCGTAGTCGGTCTCAGCATCGCTGCAGAAGTGCTGCGCTGCGTCTCGCGGGTTCTGGGTTAGACGTGCACAGACTGAGAGAACCGAAAGAAACCAGAGTGAGTTTACATTTACATAATCAGATTTATAGACCTTAATCTGATCCAAGATACCAGACTTGTTTAGCGGTAAGATCCTATTTTTTTCCCCCCAAATCCCCTCATTTTAAGATTTTGACATTAGGCCAAGTGAGTGTGTGAGAGAGTTACGTTAAGTTAAGTGATACTTTTTAAATCCCACAAACGGGGAAATTCCACCTCCGCATTTAACCCATCTGTGAAGTGAAACACCACATACACACTAGTGAACACACACACACACACTTGGGGGCAGTGAGCACACTTGCCCGGAGCGGTGGGCAGCCCTATCCACAGCGTCTGGGGAGCAGTTGGGGGTTGGGTGTTTTGCTCAAGGACACCTCAGTCATGGACTGTCGGCCCTGGGGATCGAACCGGCGACCTTCCAGTCACAGGGCCACACGACTGCCCTAGTGTGTGAGGGAGTGTGTGAGGGAGTGTGTGAGGGAGTGTGAGAGAGAGAGTGTGAGAGAGAGAGTGTGAGAGAGAGAGTGTGTGAGAGAGAGTGTGTGAGAGAGAGTGTATGAGAGAGAGTGTGTGAGAGAGAGTGTGAGAGAGAGTGTGAGAGAGAGTGTGTGAGAGAGAGTGTGAGAGAGAGTGTGTGAGAGAGTGTGTGAGAGAGTGTGTGAGAGAGTGTGTGAGAGAGTGTGTGAGAGAGTGTGTGAGAGAGAGTGTGAGAGAGAGTGTGAGAGTGTGTGTGAGAGAGTGTGTGTGAGAGAGTGTGTGTGAGAGAGTGTGTGTGAGAGAGTGTGTGAGAGAGTGTGTGAGAGAGTGTGTGAGAGAGTGTGTGAGAGAGTGTGTGAGAGAGTGTGTGAGAGAGAGTGTGTGAGAGAGAGTGTGTGAGAGAGTGTGTGAGAGAGTGTGTGAGAGAGTGTGTGAGAGAGTGTGTGAGAGAGTGTGTGAGAGAGTGTGTGTGTGAGAGAGTGTGTGAGAGAGAGTGTGAGAGAGTGTGTGAGAGAGTGTGTGAGAGAGTGTGTGAGAGAGTGTGTGAGAGAGTGTGTGAGAGAGTGTGTGAGAGAGAGTGTGAGAGAGAGTGTGTGAGAGAGTGTGTGAGAGAGTGTGTGAGAGAGTGTGTGAGAGAGTGTGTGTGTGAGAGAGTGTGTGAGAGAGAGTGTGAGAGAGTGTGTGAGAGAGAGTGTGAGAGAGTGTGTGAGAGAGTGTGTGAGAGAGTGTGTGAGAGAGTGTGTGAGTGTTGCTGAAGTAGACGACACACCACTGACTGTCCTGTTACTCTGTTGTCCTGCAGGCAGCAGCCGTAAGGATAAATCGCTGCGCGTGATGAGCCAGAAGTTTGTGATGCTGTTCCTGGTGTCTTGCCCTCGTGTGGTCAGTCTGGAGGTTGCAGCAAAAATCCTCATTGGAGAGGACCAGGTGGTGGACCAGGACAAGAGCAAATTCAAGAGTAAGTATGTGGAAGTGCGTGATTTCGGTCTGAATGACTGCAGTTGCTAATCCTTCCTCTTCCCGCCGTCGCTGAAGCGCTGCCTTTCCGTTCTGACTGAGCAGCGCTTGAGAAGTAGTTGACTGGCCTGCTCTTAGTTGAAAGCTGACCTCTGCGCTGCTTCTCTCTCGCCGAAGTGTCTCCTTACACAAAACGTGGATAGATGCAGAAAATATGAATCATTCTGGTTGTTTGAAGTTTCGTTTTGTTTGTTTTAAAACGATCAGCTTTATTTAGCTGGACACACTTAAACACAAACAGGTGCACATACCTTTTTTTTGGTTCCGTGTCTGCGTTTGTGTTCTGTTTGTAAGTTTACGTCCTTGGGTTTTTTCTCTTTAGCCAAGATCCGTCGGCTATACGACATCGCAAACGTCCTGAGCAGCCTAGAGCTGATTAAGAAGGTGCACGTGACGGAGGATCGGGGGAGGAAACCGGCTTTTAAATGGACTGGACCGGAGGACCTGCCCTTACCCCAGGGTCAGCGCTGCTCTATGATTTATATGATGATACTCTTTTCTGAATATGTGATCGTATGATCAGCACTTCTAGAGCACCAATCAACTGTTTGAATCACGTAAAGCGTATTCAGGTCAATTACAGAGCTTCTACACCTTCCATGCAGGTTTTTCTGCTTTGTTAATGTCTGAAAGGATCATTTATCAGAAATGTCTTCGAGACTTGTCATCCATCCTTAGTAAGTGCAGTACATAGAAATACAGCTGGGAAAATAGTCAAAGCTAAATCTAAACAGTCCACAGGAGTCTAGTGCTCTGAAGTGACGTTAATTTAGGCTTTGGTGCAAAATAGCGACTGAACGTTATTCTGGCTGATTTCTGCTTCTTTCTAATTTGTTCATTTGTTTGGTTTTGTGACAGATGTGGAGGTTGCTAAGGCAACGCCTGCCTCATTGCTTTCACGGCCGCTGGAGTCCCGCGCCTCGTTAGATAACTGCACCAAAAACCTCTTCTGCTCACCCGGAGGAGGCAAACGGGGCTTCACACGCCACCACTCACTCGTCAAACTGGCCAAGAGCATCCAGGACGACCGGCGGAAAATAAACTCCGCCCCAGCCAGTCCCATCAAAATGACCAGTGAGTTCATGTTTTTCCTGCGTCAGTGCACCAAATTTCATGTCTAAGGTGATGATTTTGTGTCTAATACTTTTCTTTGCCTCTTCTTGGTGTTTCAGGTGAAACAGTAAGTGGAGGGCTGGCCCACCTTGCAGCGATCTGTAAAATGCAGCTGGACGAAGAGACTGTGTAAGCGAAACTCGTCATTTGTTTGTAGAGCTGGACGATATGGCAAAACTACAGTATCACAATAGTGAAAAGTTCTTGGACTATATATATATATATATATATATATATATATATAATTTCCAGATATCTGATCAGCTGGAGCAGAAAAAAGAACCAGTAGTGCTTTGTTTTAAATAAATAAATAAAACTGACTTTTGCTCCATATTTAGCATGAAATGCAGACTTAATTTAGCTCTTTTTATATTAGATTTTTAAACATTTACACTAAAACATGCAGTTGGTCAGTGTCTACAAGTACTGACGATGTACACGATGGGTTTAGAAAAGCATATTCTGTTGTATTGTGGCATAATGTAGCACGATAATGATGTGTAGTCATATTGCCCAGCTCTATTTTCTGTTCATGCAGTAAAATCAGTAGCATATTTATTAAACTCTTATCCAGAGTGATTTACAGTGGTAGATGAATGAGTATTATGGGTCTAGATGACTTTGTCAAAGTAATAAGATCCCATATTGATTTTTAAGCTGTTCATTTAATTTTGTTTATGAATTTTCTCTGAGATGAAAAGTAGGAATTCCGTTTTGGAAAATTCACATGAGGGCAGGAATACCCATCATGCTGTCTAACGGTTCAAACTTTCCTGTTTTAGGGGTGTTCATAGGCAGCCAGACCCAGAAGATGCTACAGAAGTTTATGAAGAAACCTCACTGCCTTGCGCAGCCAGCTCTGAGGCAGAATCGGCATCCGCCTGCTCCAAAGGAGTGCATTTCCCTGTCGTGCCCACAGGGGCAGTTTCGTACCTCCCCTCTCACTGCTCCTCCCTCATACCGGTGCTGCTGCCTCAGCCCCAGGTGGGCCGGTCCTACGCCCTGTACGTCCATCACGCCTCGGTCAGGCCACACCCCTCAACCAGGCCACCGCCCACCAGCCTGGCCGTTCGCTCCATGACATTCGAAAGCCCCGGGGGACCCAACACCAAGGCGTCACCAGTTGCCATGGCAGCAGCAGGTCAGACAGCTCAGGCTCTTGGTCATGACCCTGCCAGTCCGTCTCTGAAACGAGCATGTGCAGAGATGGGTCTGGAAGGAAGTCCTTCCAAAGTCAAACGGGCCGAGGTGAACTCCAAGGTGAGTCTCCGTTACTCGAAGTTTTATTTAGTGATGTTTGTACGTCTTCCCTTCTCGTATTCGTCAGCAAGCTTCTTTTTTATTTATTGTCTATTTTACAATGTGTAAAAATTTTGTGTTGTGTATTTTGTCATAGAAATATCAACGTTATATTTATTACTACTTTTAAATTGTCAGTGACTGACTGGATCGTATGAACATTTATAGAGCTTTTTAAATGAAACAGTAGAAGCCGTATCGCCCCCTACGCTTCCTGTAGTGTATTACAGTCTGTCAGAGCGACTGTGTGGATCATATGAACATTATAGAGCTTTTTAAATGAAACAGTAGAAGCTGTATCGCCCCCTACGCCTCCTGTAGTGTATTACAGTCTGTCAGAGCGACTGTGTGGATCATATGAACATTATAGAGCTTTTTAAATGAAACAGTAGAAGCCGTATCGCCCCCTACGCTTCCTGTAGTGTATTACAGTCTGTCAGAGCGACTGTGTGGATCATATGAACATTATAGAGCTTTTTAAATGAAACAGTAGAAGCCGTATCGCCCCCTACGCTTCCTGTAGTGTATTACAGTCTGTCAGAGCGACTGTGTGGATCATATGAACATTATAGAGCTTTTTAAATGAAACAGTAGAAGCCGTATCGCCCCCTATGCTTCCTGTAGTGTATTACAGTCTGTCAGAGCGACTGTGTGGATCATATGAACATTATAGAGCTTTTTAAATGAAACAGTAGAAGCCGTATCGCCCCCTATGCTTCCTGTAGTGTATTACAGTCTGTCAGAGCGACTGTGTGGATCATATGAACATTATAGAGCTTTTTAAATGAAACAGTAGAAGCCGTATCGCCCCCTACGCTTCCTGTAGTGTATTACAGTCTGTCAGAGTGACTGTGTGGATCATATGAACATTATAGAGCTTTTTAAATGAAACAGTAGAAGCCGTATCGCCCCCTACGCTTCCGGTAGTGTATTACAGTCTGTCAGAGCGACTGTGTGGATCATATGAACATTATAGAGCTTTTTAAATGAAACAGTAGAAGCCGTATCGCCCCCTACGCTTCCTGTAGTGTATTACAGTCTGTCAGAGCGACTGTGTGGATCATATGAACATTATAGAGCTTTTTAAATGAAACAGTAGAAGCCGTATCGCCCCCTATGCTTCCTGTAGTGTATTACAGTCTGTCAGAGCGACTGTGTGGATCATATGAACATTATAGAGCTTTTTAAATGAAACAGTAGAAGCCGTATCGCCCCCTATGCTTCCTGTAGTGTATTACAGTCTGTCAGAGCGACTGTGTGGATCATATGAACGTTATAGAGCTTTTTAAATGAAACAGTAGAAGCCGTATCGCCCCCTACGCTTCCTGTAGTGTATTACAGTCTGTCAGAGCGACTGTGTGGATCATATGAACATTATAGAGCTTTTTAAATGAAACAGTAGAAGCCGTATCGCCCCCTACGCTTCCTGTAGTGTATTACAGTCTGTCAAAGCGACTGTGTGGATCATATGAACGTTATAGAGCTTTTTAAATGAAACAGTAGAAGCCGTATCGCCCCCTACGCTTCCTGTAGTGTATTACAGTCTGTCAGAGCGACTGTGTGGATCATATGAACGTTATAGAGCTTTTTAAATGAAACAGTAGAAGCCGTATCGCCCCCTACGCTTCCTGTAGTGTATTACAGTCTGTCAGAGCGACTGTGTGGATCATATGAACGTTATAGAGCTTTTTAAATGAAACAGTAGAAGCCGTATCGCCCCCTACGCTTCCTGTAGTGTATTACAGTCTGTCAGAGCGACTGTGTGGATCATATGAACATTATAGAGCTTTTTAAATGAAACAGTAGAAGCCGTATCGCCCCCTACGCTTCCTGTAGTGTATTACAGTCTGTCAGAGCGACTGTGTGGATCATATGAACATTATAGAGCTTTTTAAATGAAACAGTAGAAGCCGTATCGCCCCCTACGCTTCCTGTAGTGTATTACAGTCTGTCAGAGCGACTGTGTGGATCATATGAACATTATAGAGCTTTTTAAATGAAACAGTAGAAGCCGTATCGCCCCCTACGCTTCCTGTAGTGTATTACAGTCTGTCAGAGCGACTGTGTGGATCATATGAACATTATAGAGCTTTTTAAATGAAACAGTAGAAGCCGTATCGCCCCCTACGCTTCCTGTAGTGTATTACAGTCTGTCAGAGCGACTGTGTGGATCATATGAACATTATAGAGCTTTTTAAATGAAACAGTAGAAGCCGTATCGCCCCCTATGCTTCCTGTAGTGTATTTCAGTCTATCAGAATGGGATGTTTGTAATGGGTTTCTGAAGTAAGACCATTAAGTGACCCTCGCTTTCTTGCATGTTTTGTCTACAGAGCAGTTCCCCAAAGCTGGGTGAAATCCTGCAGGCTCGTCTGAAGGCACGGCGAGGGGCACTGAAATCCAACCGGCCGTCCTCCAGAGCTCTGCACCTGGATCCTGAGTTCACTAAACCCCCGGAACCGCGCAGCGCCCCCCTGGAGCACAGCCTGGAGAACTTTCTGGAGAAAGAGGAGAAACTGCAGCCCGAGAGCAGCGAGACGGGACTGACCCCAACACAGCTTGCGCAAACACACCTACAGACCAACATTCCGGCGGGACAGGAGACGCAGACCGGACACGTGCAGGCAGAGGTAGAGAAAACGGAACAATTTAAAATCACGCTGAGTTATATAATCAGATATCATGACACTTTGACATTCATGGTGCACATCAGTTTTTAGCCGCAGGCGCATTGCACCAGCAGGGCTACTTTTAAAAAATACAGGTAAAATTGTTTTTGGACTGCACTAAATTCAGTTAAACCAGCCTGCCTGTGGAGTCTGTATGCGTGATGACCACAGCATGCTCAGAAAGCGTACCATCACAATCACTAAATTATTACACAAATGCGACTGGAGAAAATATTTACTTATTTAGTGTAACACAGTTTATGCGTTTCAAAAATACGACTAGAAATTAATTTAACTCAATTTAATTTGGCCAACAGCAGTGAGCGCTCATTATGAATATCATGTGTAGAGCTTTTGTACTCAGTTTTATCATTCCCCAAAAAAAAAAACAGTGCAGTTCATTAATTACCTTCAGCTTGATGCCTGATCATCGTCTCCTCATTAGAATCTCTTAAGCTTTGTGCCCGTTCATATTTTTGGACTTCATTGCTGTTGGATATTTTCTGAATATGGCTGTTGCAGTAAATCATTGATTCATCTGTTATTAATAGACAGTGTTGTAACCGTGTGTGTGTGTGTGTGTGTGTGTGTGTGTGTGTGTGTGTGTGTGTGTGTGTGTGTGTGTGTGTGTGTGTGTGTGTGTGTGTGTCTCAGACTTTGATACCCACAGGTTATTTGATTCCGATCCCTCAGCAGCCCCTGCTCAGCTTTAAGGAAACCCAAAGCTCCTGTGAAGCTCCTAAAGCCTCCACGCCCACTTATAACATCTACCACACACCAACCGCAGGTACGCCAACATCCAGGCCTGTTGCTTGTTTTAGTTTTTTTAAAAGCTGCATATCCTGAACATAAACTTTTTGTTTTTGTATTAAGCTTTAATCAAACATTTACTGCTGCCAGGCACAAAGTTAAGACGTATGACCCGACATGCAGACAGTTCATCTTGGTGTAAGAAACGAAGTGAGAGAGTTTCTGTTAACAGGTATTTTTGAAATGGTTGCTTATGAAATGCAAGTCAAGCCTGTCCAGTAGTAAAAGAGCTGAGGGTCATACAGGACAGTCCTCATCTTTTGGATTTAATTATCTGGCTACCTGAGAAATCCTGCTTCGTCAAAAACACCTCCATGGTTGCTTGTATCTCTCGGGTGATCTGGCAGCACTGGTCAGCACCTTCTTCTAGAGATAGGGCTTCTGTTATGGAATTAAGTTGGTCCCTGTCCATGTTCTAGCTTTTATTTTTTTTTATTTAATTTTATTATATTTATTTAAATTTTTAAGTATCATGTTACAAAATCCATATTTGATAAGATGCAGTTTTACTCTGTAACCCATCATGAGCTTTAGACTGCCTGTTCTGAGGTTCCTGTAACTTCAGTCACAAGACAGAATTCACAAGAGAAGAATTTTTATTTATTTATTTTAACTATTTGACTTCTCATCTTTTATTTAAGACTTTTTCGCTCACATTCCCATTTTGGAGATTCATTGTTCCCTCACAACAGCAACGACGCATTAAACAAAATTAATTAGTTTTTTTTTTTCTCCTCCTCTCCAGGCTCCAGGCCGCCCCCTCCTCAGGAGTTCACACCCACCAGTCTCCACTTGCCCCGGGTGCCCCCCCTCTCCCCCTTCTCCCCCAGCCCCAGCCCAGCCATTCTCAACTTCACTCTGCAGAACATGGGCCTGATCACCAGCCCATCCACACCCGCACCTAGTGGAATGGCCCTGGAACACCCCAGTCCCAACATCCCCCCAGGCATGTCCCCACACGGCATGATCTTCGTTAAACCGGTTTCTCCAGCAGGAGCACTGCCTCACGCAGCGTTACACGGCCAGCCCGTTACCTTCATCAGCCTGCAGCAGGTGAGCCAAACGCACGTGTTTTACTGTATTTGTGAGGACTTTTTAACTTTAACCCCAGCACTCCTAAAGTAAATCCTTCAACTCTTAAAAGGCTCATAAGTCTTTGCTGTGATCACCAGCCGAATATGCCATGTGATCACCTAGCATGAGTGATTGTAGAGTATCATATTTGGGTTGGAGTGATTAGTTAAGTAAAGTTTATAGTGTATAACGCTGTTCACTTAATCAGAAGTGTTCTGTAAAGCTCTATAATGTTCATATGATCCACACAGTCGCTCTGACAGACTGTAATACACTACAGGAAGCGTAGGGGGCGATACGGCTTCTACTGTTTCATTTAAAAAGCTCTATAATGTTCATATGATCCACACAGTCGCTCTGACAGACTGTAATACACTCCAGGAAGCGTAGGGGGCGATACGGCTTCTACTGTTTCATTTAAAAAGCTCTATAATGTTCATATGATCCACACAGTCGCTCTGACAGACTGTAATACACTACAGGAAGCGTAGGGGGCGATACGGCTTCTACTGTTTCATTTAAAAAGCTCTATAATGTTCATATGATCCACACAGTCGCTCTGACAGACTGTAATACACTACAGGAAGCGTAGGGGGCGATACGGCTTCTACTGCTTCATTTAAAAAGCTCTATAATGTTCATATTTATCCACACAGTCGCTCTGACAGACTGTAATACACTACAGGAAGCGTAGGGGGCGATACGGCTTCTACTGTTTCATTTAAAAAGCTCTATAATGTTCATATGATCCACACAGTCACTCTGACAGACTGTAATACACTACAGGAAGCGTAGGGGGCGATACGGCTTCTACTGTTTCATTTAAAAAGCTCTATAATGTTCATATGATCCACACAGTCGCTCTGACAGACTGTAATACACTACAGGAAGCGTAGGGGGCGATACGGCTTCTACTGTTTCATTTAAAAAGCTCTATAATGTTCATATGATCCACACAGTCGCTCTGACAGACTGTAATACACTACAGGAAGCGTAGGGGGCGATACGGCTTCTACTGTTTCATTTAAAAAGCTCTATAATGTTCATATGATCCACACAGTCGCTCTGACAGACTGTAATACACTACAGGAAGCGTAGGGGGCGATACGGCTTCTACTGTTTCATTTAAAAAGCTCTGTAATGTTCATATGATCCACACAGTCGCTCTGACAGACTGTAATACACTACAGGAAGCGTAGGGGGCGATACGGCTTCTACTGTTTCATTTAAAAAGCTCTATAATGTTCATATGATCCACACAGTCGCTCTGACAGACTGTAATACACTACAGGAAGCGTAGGGGGCGATACGGCTTCTACTGTTTCATTTAAAAAGCTCTATAATGTTCATATGATCCACACAGTCACTCTGACAGACTGTAATACACTACAGGAAGCGTAGGGGGCGATACGGCTTCTACTGTTTCATTTAAAAAGCTCTATAATGTTCATATGATCCACACAGTCGCTCTGACAGACTGTAATACACTACAGGAAGCGTAGGGGGCGATACGGCTTCTACCGTTTCATTTAAAAAGCTCTATAATGTTCATATGATCCACACAGTCGCTCTGACAGACTGTAATACACTACAGGAAGCGTAGGGGGCGATACGGCTTCTACTGTTTCATTTAAAAAGCTCTATAATGTTCATATGATCCACACAGTCGCTCTGACAGACTGTAATACACTACAGGAAGCGTAGGGGGCGATACGGCTTCTACTGTTTCATTTAAAAAGCTCTATAATGTTCATATGATCCACACAGTCGCTCTGACAGACTGTAATACACTACAGGAAGCGTAGGGGGCGATACGGCTTCTACTGTTTCATTTAAAAAGCTCTATAATGTTCATATGATCCACACAGTCGCTCTGACAGACTGTAATACACTACAGGAAGCGTAGGGGGCGATACGGCTTCTACTGTTTCATTTAAAAAGCTCTATAATGTTCATATGATCCACACAGTCGCTCTGACAGACTGTAATACACTACAGGAAGCGTAGGGGGCGATATTGTTTCATTTTAAAAACTCTATAATGTTCAAATTAGACCATAAGTCGATAAAGTAGCTAATTAGCTTTACACTGGTTCTGGTTTAAAAGTGTAAATATTTAAGATTGCTTAGTCATCTGTTGTCCAAGTGGCTGATTATGTTCTGATCTACTTTCAGCCACTCCTGACCACACCCAAAGGTGGCCCTGCGGTCCAGCACAGTTTCTTTCACACCCCGGTCTCCTCCCTGCCCACCATGACCACTCCCACAGCCCCCAAAAGCATCTACATCCCACAGAGGAAGTTGGACGTCAGCTCGGAGGATTCATAGGAAGGAGTGTGGAGTTTTTGCACTGACTGAAACTTTAACGCAGCCAGTCCACTAATGTCTCCTGAGCCCGTGTGCGTTTGTGTGTTTTGATTATATGGCTGGTACTGTAGTTCTGCTTGATCGTTATTTCTGCGGTCCTGGTGTGTTCACTATGTGTTTGGAGTCTGGATGACCGAGGCGCGTGTGTATATGTGTGTGTATGTGTGTGTGTGTATATGTGTGTGTGTATGTGTGTTTTGTGCTGTCCGCCCAGACAGGGCTCCAAATATAGCCCAGTGCAGCTGGGTTCACTCTGAGCCTCAGAACATGCCCCACACAATCCCAGGACACTGTAATCTATAATAGACTTGACATTAGCATCCGATCCACTAGCGTTCTTTTGTTATGGGTTAGCTTTGTAAAAATACAGAATGCTGTAACTATGATTGTATGGGGTTTAAAAAAAGGTCTGTTTTTATTTCAGGGACTTTCTACCAAATGTATAAAAAATGGTCAGGAATTAGAGGTCATTAGACAAAAGGTGCTAAATGTTTTCTAAAATTTTACTGTGCCATTATTATGGCACTGTGCCATATGTTTATAGAAGAGAATGGTGAGGATGAGAGTATTATAGCCGGATTAATAAACTGTAGTGGTCTTACAGCTGTGTACATTGTTTATGTGGATAAAGCCCATGCAAGTGTGATTGTATGCAAAAGAGTGATGATTGTGCATTAAGTATTGCTAACCTAATCATTTTAATTATTACTTGGCAAATTTTAATTAAATACAAAAAGGAGTTGTGACTTTTTTTTCTAACCTTTTTCTTACTTGAGTGAAATCCTATTACTGTGATCAGCCATGATTCGTTTTTACGTTACTTTGATCCCTCCATCTCTAGTTAGATCGGCTGGCTGTCGGTATCGGCCGATTTTCAGCCCAAAGATGTGATCAGCCAGTATTTCGATACCTCGGCCGTCCTGAGAGCTGATCGGTGACGTGAAACGTAAGAGCCGTTTAGACCCCTGTAGTCGTGTCGTCGGCTCCGTGCTCTTATGCCCTTATTAGGGACTCTGGGTCTAAACTCCGTTTCTCTACAGGCAGAATCGGGTTTTTTAAAAGTCAATCTTTCACACTGCGTGAAGATACAAATCTCCATGTGCCCCCCCGGCTCAAGGAGGACGCTGGAGGCAGTGTTCAGCGCTGCAGCAGCCACGTCTTTCATTTTCACACAAAATAAACGCAACAAACAAAACCAGCCAACACTAAGCTGGCCGCTTTTCAGTGGCTCAAGCTGGCTGGACTTCTCAGTCTCTTCCTTGACCTTTTCAAATCTTCAGTTTGCTGCCGCTCGTCCATCTCGCTCTGTTCCCTCTCAGGTCTTATCAGAGGCGCTCGCGCTGCCCGCCAGATCAGCATTGGCTGGCTCTCATTGGAGCCGAGAGGGAACGAGAGCCCGCTGCTCCGCCTCCTCATCACCGCCCCCAGCTGGCAGCTCGGCCACCTGGGTCGAAGCTGAGGTATGAAGTGGCCTCGCTGCATAACCGGGGTCAGGACTCACTCCTTGCTCTGGTGGCTCTCACGGTCGGCACCAGCGTCCTCGTCCTCCTCATCCCACCGTCACACTCTCTCTGGCTTTGTGCTCCACCCCCTCCACACTCGTGCTTGCCGACGTTCATCGCCGCTGGGTTTTTCGTCTTGTGTATATTCTTCTTCTGAACACCACTGGATCCTCTGAATTACGAGGTCGTGAAGAGCTATAATAACATGGCTACATGTGACCTAAAGCTACAGGACATCAACTGATGTCACTGAACTACACCAAACTAAAATAGGAGCAACCTTAGTCTCTCCTCAGATGTACGAATGAGAACCTTTTTTCTGGCGTATATTATGACGGATTTTGCTCGTTTTTTGCCGTCTGAGCATCCAGAACTGTAATTAATGCAGTTTGTTATCGAAGCTTTGATGACATCCGAAACTAATCTTAGCTTCGCTTACACTGCATTAGCTTCATGACTTTTTCCAGGGACTGAAAATAAAAATAAGACGTATAAATGGCTACAGAAGCCGTCTTATATCAGCCCTTTCAGACTTTTCACTTACGTTTAAAACCCCATCCGTAAAGCAGGAGGACTGCTTTGTCCTCTTAGCTACGCCGAGTATGTAGGCTCTGGTTTCGATGGATAAGCTTGCGTGAGGAGTCAGAATAAGTACCAGACCCATTAAGGTGGAACAGGAAAATTCGAGCAAGAAGCTGGCGAACAGAACCAACTTTAACTAGCTTTGTCACAACCATTTCTCTAAGAAAACATTTTCTGAAGATCATATTTCACTCGTGTCCCTGTAAACGCGCCGTGTGAGCGTTCAAAGGCGTAATTAACGCATTTTGTCTGTGTGGGTTTCCACCCACAGTCCAAAGACATGCAGTCAGGCCAATTGGATGTGCTAAATTGTCCCTAGGTGTGAGTGAGTGTCTGTGTGTCTGCCCTGCGATGGACTGGCGACCTGTCCAGGGTGTATCCTGCCTTCCGCCCGAAGAATGCTGGGATAGGCTCCAGCACCCCCCCACGACCCTGACGGAGAAGCGGCTTAGAAAATGGATGGATGGATGGCTTCTGAAGGAGCGCTGAACGAGTGGTGTCTTTTGCTGTTGAGAATCACCTCAGCGCCCTTAAACGTGGCATCCAGCCCCATCCTCGATCGGGATTGGCTGTAGCTGCTGTGCTGAAAGGTGATTTGTGATTGATGTTGGCCCCCAAAACGCTGATCAGGCAATCTCCGCTTGTAACTCTGACAATGTACAGGCTTTTCAGCTCGGACTGCTCGACCTCTGAAATGTCTAAAGCCCAATACCACGTGGGAATTCTACCTTCTAACCTTCTAAATTCAGACGCTCTGTATTCTGTATTTAAACAGTTTGAGTTCAGTTCTCAGTGGTTCTTTTGGTTCAAACCGTCCAGGTCCAGAATTGGACACATACAGAGCCCATCTGTTAACATACCATATAAATAAAAATAATGCCTTATTAATGTATAGACATGGCAATGACTTAGTAAGGCGTGGGAATGAGATCATGCCTTAATAAATTGTAGCCATGCTTTAGGATCTTGTTCCCACGCCTTACTAAGTTGTGGCCATGACTTCATTAACTTGTTTCCATGCCTTACCGAGTTGTGCCCATGCATTATTTTATTTGTACAGAGTGTCACCAGCAGGGCTGTGTAGACACCTCACTCTTGGTTCCTCAGTGGTTCTGGGCTCTTCCTAGGAAAAGTCTTTCATTGGAACGTCTTCAAGAAAGCATCTTTTGAAATGTTTTCCAGGGAAAGCAGTTCATCTACCCTTGTCCTTACCCTTGCAGCAAAGGGTTCTATGGCTTGTAGTGCTGTATAGAACCCTTTTTCAAAAATCTGAAGAAGCACGTCACCAGGCAAATAACCTTTTATTCATGCCAATGGTTCTTTGAATGTCCATGGTTCTTTTTAGATCCATTTTCTTTACTAAAGAACCCTCGAAGAACCTTTTTTACAAGTGCACAAGTTATGCATGTTTGGTTCTATGTGGCACCTTTATTTTTAAGATAACCTTTTAAGTCTCTAATGTGTCACTCCATCAGGTAAAGTTCTGGTTTTGGCGCCACAAACTGCTGTCCAGGACCAGAACGGGACACATTTGATTTACACCCTTAAAAATGTCTCTTCAGAGATTCTGTAAGAGCAACGGATCTATTTAGAACCAATTTCCATATAGAACCACTTAATGCATGGTGAAATGGTTCTTCAAGTGTGACTGAGAATGTGTTGTATATGGTTCTATGCAGAACCAAAAAGGGTTCTGCTACTGTTGTTGACATTGTAACAATAAAAGAACCCAGTATAGAATAGCGTAGAATCATTTTAAAGTGTTTTTTAGCTCGACTGTTGGCAGAACACACCGTTCTCTTTTCCGCACAGCTTGTGCTGATTGACCCAGTGAGCTGCACGAAATGGAATTAAACTAGTTTTGCTTTCTAATTGATCAAATATACAGTGGGAAAGTGATTTTTAAGTGCGGACAATATCCACAATATGTTTAGAAAAGCATATTGTGATGTAATTTCTCACAATAATGATAAGCAGTGATTTCCTAGCTCTGCTTCTCTATGCTGGTGTTTTAGCCTCGTCCTTTGGGCCGGACTAGTAACTGTTTTCAGCATCTGTAATTAAGATTAAAGAGAGATTAAGTGGCCACTTATTAGTTCCACAACAGGGAAGTTTCACCTATACATTTAACCCATCCGTGCAGTGAGACACCACATACACACTAGTGAGCACACACACACACACACCCACACACCTATCCACAGCCTCTGGGGAGCAGTTGGGGGTTAGGTGTCTTGCTCAAGGACACCTCAGTCATGTATCGTCAGCTCTGAGGATCGAACCGGCGACCTTCCCGTCACAGGGCTGAGTCCCTAGCCTGCAGCCTGTGACTGCCCCCTATGCCTGTGATGAAACTGTGCGTTTCTCTGGCTTGGAGGGTCTGCCAAATTGTGAATAAACTGTGTTGGGGCGAGCGGTGAAAGAGCTGTGTGTGGAAAGCGCCGTGTTCAGCACAAAGTCAGAGTGAAATCAGTAGCGATGCGCTGCTGCGGGAACCGCATATCTGTGCATGTCCAGAAGACAGAGCTTGCTCTCCTGTATCGTGACGCAGTTTTGAGTGAAATGTGATGGCAGGTAGGAGGAAGTGAGATAGTGTTGATAAACATTAGCCCTGATGCACAGTGACATTTTGATGGAAGACTACAGAGAAACAAGAACTTGGACACGTGGAGAAACCTTTTCAACTTGCACTGGGTTTTATTACAGTTTTAAAGAATTAGGGAACTTTCTGACGCGCCAAATGAAGCATCCTCCGTGTGCGGCTGTAAATCACCGAATTTGAAGCTCAGCACAGATGCAGGAGATCTAAGAACAGTAAGTGCGGCGTATTAGTGAGCATTCTCTTTTGTCTGTAGTTATTTTAGGAGGATGGTTTAATCTGGATGTCAGCGACACTCATGGACCTGCTGAAACCGTGTGCATGTGGTTGGGTGAACGAGGCCTATATATAAGTGCCCCTAGAGGGTCAGAAACGGGCAGAGGGAAGGACCGAGCTAGACGACAGTGAGGAAAATTCTGGACTACTTGTTAAAGTAAGTATATAGACTTTACTTTAGCCATCCATTACTTAAAAGGCCACCATACGTCTAGATCTGAAAGCATTATCTGCACAATTAGGTGGTTAAGATGTAAACAGAGTCATTCTGAGTGGTTTGGGGTGAAACGCTCTGGTCTAGAGTAAATTATCAAGTCAGAGCTGCTCACAGTGGTGGTGATGGGAACCAGACGTCCCTCTAAAAGCTCCTCACAGAAAGTTCCTACATGAACTGGTTCTGAATTCAC